>NW_026067926.1:10567720-10614230 GCF_014885135.2 Alexandromys fortis | reverse complement strand
CCATGATGCTCCCACTCCAGACAGACGCAGGTTAAGATCCTCTCTGGTAAGCCAGCTCATGGGCTACACAGAATATTAGAAATGGGTTAGAACAATATGTAAGAACTAGCCAATAAGAAACTGGACCTAGCCGGGCCAGGCAGTGTTTAAAAGAATACAGTTTCCGTGTAATTATTTCGGGCATAAGCTAGCCATGTGGGCGGCCGGGTGCTGGGGACGCAGCCCTGCCGCTCCTATTTCAACATGCATGGGTTACAAAAAACCCAGGCAAAGCAAGCTCAGAGACTAGAATTCTTTTCCATTTCACAAGTAATAGGAAAACAGGGTTACATGAAGATGGGAAGCATGGGTATTGAGGTCAGGAGCAGGAGTGGGTACCAGGCCTGCCATTGTCCGGCTAGGTAAGCTGGCAGGAGTCCTCCAATCCTGAGGTCTCCATTTCTGTGTCTTCAAAGAATGGAGGCAACTCTAGCAACTCCCACAGCACTATCAGGAAGGCTTAATTGGGATAACAATTTCTTTCACATCAGGCAAGATGTATATTACGTGATGGTTAAACTTAAGCTTTGATTTGCAGCTGTGGCTTGCCTTAGAGGGTTTTTTCGTCTTCCTAGGTATTCACTTTAGTTGAGGCTACCCACACCCCACTTTCCATCCATGGTTGACCAGGGGTTGCAGTCCTATACCACCCATTAGTGCCCCCTTGAATTTCCTGGCCTTGCCTTTGAGTTCAGCTTGGGATTCTGATGACACCAATTGCCCAATTGCCCAGCACGGCTTCCATTAGTTGTGAGCATTTGCCCTCCACTCCCTCCAAAGAGACCCTGCACCCAGGGAAGTAGATGTCAAAACACTGGACCTGTTGCAGGGCTCCCTCCTCCCCCTCTTCACTTAAGAGTTCCCAGAGGTCAAAAGAAAAGAGACTTAAATGTTTCCCAGTCAAGTGTGCAGTCCTCACAGCATCCCACAATGGACCCACGGTGGGACCTTTCCACACCTTCCCCAGCCGCTGGCCGCACAAATTGATCTAATATTGACTTCCCTGGGGTTTGTCTCAAGTCATTGTAGTCCCGAACAGCAGAGTGCATCTTCCATTAGTTGGAATTAGTGGTTAAAGCTCTTGGGTTATTTTTTTTTCTTCCAATGTGACGGAAAGGGAGTTTCTCTGTGGAGAAGAGAATTGAGTAGAACATTCACTTTGAATCCTTTTTTTCTCCCCTCAGGGTTTGTAGGTTGTGATTGATGAAGTCAGTTTTCAACAAAGCCCTTAACTGAACAGACAAATATCTAGAAATAAGTTCAAAGAAGAATGGAGGGAAGAAAGGCTCGCACCATAAATGATTCATGGGATGCCCTGCATGTGGAGAACGGAACAACACCACTGCTTTCTCAGAATTAGCAGCTGCAGAGAGCAGGGAGTGAGCTCAATGGGCTGGTGTTACAGGTGGATAGACTGAGGCACTGTGGGAGGAAAGCAAGGGACGAGTGAGTTTCCAGCTACCAGGCTGGAGTCTTGCTGTGTCCCACCCTGTGTCGCCTCCAGTGCTCTGGGGACTGCCTGCTTCTACACTGCTGCTTCCTGAAGCTGTTTCCCTCTCAACAGGACCAGAACATTCATCTTCACTGGCTATTGTGAAAGTGGCTAAAAAGAGGAATATTACTGTTCCCCCGGAAGAACCTAGCATGAATGTTATAGGCTGAAAGCAGGGGTTTTGATTGAGTGAACTTGTCTTTCCTGATGATATGTGGAGGTTTCTTTGGTAATCTAGACTACTTTGGGTGCCTCTTCCATGAAATTGTCATGGTTAGTTTTAAATGTCAGCTTACCCCAAGAGAATCTCTTGGGAGGACAGTTGTAATGAGGGATTCTCCATAAGGTTGGCCTGTGGGCATATTTTTGGGGGTATTGTTTTCTTTGTTAATTGAAGTGGAAATATCCACTCTGAACATAGGAGGTACCATTTCAGGGGCTGTGCCCTGAGCTGTGTAAGAGTGAAGGAAGCTACCCCAGGGAGTGAGCAGGCAGCACAAATGCACTTGTTTCTCTCCTCTCTTGACTGGATGTGATGGTCAACTGTCTCAAGATCCTGCCTCTCCGACTTTTTGGCTCTGATACTGTTATGCCCAAATCCACGAAGTCCCGGCAAAAGCCACCAAGGAGACTGAGTCCCATTTGTAAAAGCAAAGAGCCTTTATTTTAAGCAAGTTTGCAAACTCGATTTCTCTGCATGTCCAACATATTGGAATAAATGGAGAGCCCCAAACTCAGTTAGAATTGGGTTTTTATAATAGTAAAGGTGGGGATGAGGGGTTTCTGAGACTTAGGACCCCTGATTGGCTGATATTTGTCTAGGGGTGTCCTGGTGAGTGTGTGCTGGCAGGTGATCCTGCCTACAACGGTAGGAATGTTAGGCATTTCCTTTAGATGGTATGTTTTTGGGTGGTGCTCAGGTAATCTCAGCTTGTGGTTCTTCCTGCAACTACATATTACTTCAGGGGACTGACCCAGGCCTCCATTTAAATTTATCGATGGCCCAATCCTACTCTGGCAGGTGATAATGGTTGGAAGTAAAGAACTTCCTTTGGGTGATCTGCCCATACTTAACTTATCATGGCTGGCTCCCGCAATACACTGTAACCTGGAATTATAAGCAAAATAAACATTTCCTCCCCTAAGATGGTTTGGGTCAAGGTATTATATCACAGCAACAGAAATGAAACTAGCACATAAAGGCATCTTCGTTTTCCTCTTTGGACTTCAGGCACACACTGCTGCTCAGAATGTGTGTTGCCTGTTAGGACCTGCTAGGCCATTGTTTCTGCTTCCTTCAGGACTCTCCATGGACCTGTATGCTATGGCTTACCACACCCTGAATGGCACTGTGCAGGAAAACTGGCTGGTGAGAGGAAGCAGAAGACACTTGTGGCATCAGGCTCAGTCCCAGTTTCTTTCACCAAGCTGTATAAGGTGGGCATGGCTGATATCAATGTCACTTGTACGCTTTAGGAAGGAGACTTGGAGCTTAGAAATTTTCTGCACTCACTGATGTTCATGTAGGCATCGAACAGCAAGTCTCCTACTAACCCTTGAGTTCTAAAGTGAATCTATTACAAACGGATCTTAAGAGAAGTGTATGTGGAACCAGGTTTTTCCTATGATTTCTAACTCCTGTCTGGATGTAATTTATGGCTAACAAATCGAATGAAGTATTCACTATGAAAATACAATGCATTAGTAAACAAGAAGCTAATTACGGTATCAAACCCAGCACAGAAATGGTTGTTTTTTAGTTTTTGAAACAGTTTCATTTTATCTCATTTGTTCTTAGAAATGGGCCTATGAGTGATTGGGGTCTGAAATGTCACCCCCTAGGCCATGTGTTGGAATACTTGGTGTCCAGCTGGTGGTACTCTTTTTTGGGACGTTTTGGAGCCTTTACAGGGAAGCCTTGCTGGAAGAAGTGTGATTGGTAGCCTGGCTACCTCTTGCCTGCTCTCTGCTTCCTGGCTGCCCATGTGACAACCTTCCTCATGCCGTTGCTTTCGTACCTTCCCTGACAGAAAGACAATGTCCTTTCTCCAATCAACAGACAAAGTCAACTCTTCCTCTCCTAAGTGGGTTGTGCCAGCTAGTTTATCATAGCAACCAGAAAAGTAAGTAACACAACCTGAGAAGGAGGGAAGGAGAGGAAGAGCAGGGAGGAAGATGGGGAAGAAGAAAAGTTGCTACTGTTATACTGTTCAATGTTTTAAAAAGACAGAGAAGTAGAAAATGGCTTGTCTGAGTGCACATAGGCAATAAAGTTGTAAGCAATGTTCAAGTCTGCCTAACAAATCCTCTCATTTTCTATTCCACCTTACTGCGTGTATAAGAAACTTTAGCAACAGGAGTCTAAGACATTATTTAATAATATTCGGTTCCTGCATTGTGCCAAACTCTGTGCTGGGTAAATGTAATTAAATAATTAATTAAATAATCCAATATACTAAATTTAAAACTATTTTGATAAACTAAAAAGACGTGAGATGGTATTAGTGGATATTGAAATGAGGAATAGCAAATCTTCTACTTCTGTTTTATACGAGTCACTAGTTGACCCTACAGCCAAGTTAGCTCAGCACGCTGAGCCTGATTTCCATATTTCTATAC
Source organism: Alexandromys fortis (assembly GCF_014885135.2). Classification (NCBI taxonomy): domain Eukaryota; kingdom Metazoa; phylum Chordata; class Mammalia; order Rodentia; family Cricetidae; genus Alexandromys; species Alexandromys fortis. Next base: position 10,610,080 of record NW_026067926.1, on the reverse strand, counting down.
CAAAAGTAATAGCAGAACCGAGCTCATGAGGTTCTAAAAATATGAAGTAGGTTAATATATATGTAGGGCTTATGGTAATTAGTCAATGAATGCTAACTATTTATTCTCTCTATTACCCTTCACATAAGGGCTAATTCTCTTCAACTCTTTCCTGAGATTGGACACTTAGGCTGGATTGTTGTGTGACTTTTCCTGGGGAGGTTTGGACTTTCTTCTTCACTCAAGGTAGGGTACCAATTGTAGGTAGCATGTCTATTCCAGTAAGTCTAGCTTGGTGAACCCATGAGGTTACTGGGGTTACTTACAAGGCATGACTGGCTCAAAAGCAGTCTCCCCACTCTAAAGCACACCCCAGCAATTATTTACTGTTTATATGATCTTGGACAGGAACATTGTCAATTTAATAGATTTCATGAGGTTTCTGAGTCTTGCAAGTTTCCACCCTCCCTTTAGAAGAAAATGGTTATACACCACGGGCACACTGCCTCCATCTACTTGTTTGGGATGCTATCAGCCTCCATCTGTAGCTACATTTCATGGAATGTGCCCCATACATTCTGAAATTTTTTACACACTAATTATGTCCCATCTTCTTGGTCTCATATTTGAAGGCTCTGCCACACCCAAAATAGTCCAGGATTACTTCTAAACCATATTCTGCCTTTCCCTTTCTTGTTGGAGAAGCAGTCTAGGGCTTTTATCTGAGGACTATGGGTACTGGATCTTTGAGTACAGCTGTCTCCCTCATATATACATAGGCTATGGCCCATGTTTGTAAGGCTATTGACAAAGGCCAGGATGGTTGGGGAGGGCAAAGTTTTGCTTCCTTGTGTGGATTGCTTTTGGTTCCACACCAGAGTATATAAGGATATGCAATTGAAGCTGCCATTATATTAAAAAAATCAAGACACTCAGTTATGAAACATAGAACATATAATTAACTTTATTGAGCAGAACAAAGCATTTTATAAAAACTCACTTAGACTGAATTAATATAAGGATGTTTAGCATAATGTGTATAGTTCCAATTACCGCCTACTAATCATCAAGCAGTTGAGTGGGAAAGTTGTTAGACTTTTCAGTCTGCAAGCAGAGGAAGCCAAGGCCTGTTTTAACTCTCTAATGATCAGATAGAGTACACACTTGTCTGACCAAGGGGTGTGTGATTCCCATTAGCTTCTGCTCTGAAACCTGGCATCTTAGATTGGTGGCTCTGTTCTCCACATCACATTTCATGTCTGGCTTTCTGCCCTATGCAGCCCCTGTCTTTCCATAATGAAGCTCTCACACACCCTGCTGGAAACAAGGTTCCCCTTCCTACCCACATCCGCATGCTAATCCTGATCCCAAATGGTGTTTTAAAGGGTGTGATTGGGTGACTCTGCTTCACTGGGTGGACTCCACTGCTTCCATTGTTGCTTCTGTTCGCAATACGTTGTTCCTTAATTCCTTCCTTCCTTCCTTCCTTCCTTCCTTCCTTCCTTCCTTCCTTCCTTCCTTCCTTCCTTCCTTCATTTCTTTTCTCATGGCCCACTGTCAAAGAGTTCTACATGACTCTGTTTCTTTGAGCATCATCAAAAGTCTACTCTTTTGATCTCCATTCTTACCATCTTCATGGCAAGCTTCTTGGACTCATAAAAGACACAAGAGATTAGAAGTTTACAGGTCTCACATTAGGAAGAAAGTAGGAAGGATTAGAAACATGTTCTTCTCAACTTGGACACTGAATATCTCAGGGATCTTCAATAAGCTTATTGGTATAAGCAAGTCAGAAACCTTAGCTTCTAGTGACAAAATAATGTTCAGACCGACTTAAGAAGTTAAAGAGGAGTTTATTCCTCCTGTAATGGGAAGGTTAAAGATAGACTTTGTGCATCTTTATCTGGTTCCAAATGACATTCTGAGATCTGCTTTGGTTCATCTCACCCCTCTGCAATCTTCTGTGATAACTCCAGACTCAGGCAGGATCATCTTCAATGGATGACTTTGTCCTCTCATAAGTATCTCATTGGCTCCAATTGGTTCATACATACCCATCTATGAGCCACAGCCAGCCATTCAGTGTGATGATTAGCTTAGTCCAATCAGAGTTACTTCTGAGCCTAAATAGTCATTAGCTTGAATAAATTGTACTCTAAACCAGAGATCTAATAATTCTGCAGGGACTTCTGCAATTGACCAAGGGGAAAGGATGTTACTCTAAGTTTTAGGAAGACAGTGACCAACTATCCTTCTCTTTCCCTGTTTCAAATTAGTTAGTAAATGTATCAGTTAGCTTCTGTTATATAACAAATATGAGAAAACTGTCAAAATAAATGCAGCCTGTGATTCTGTGTCATCAGCTCTTAAAGCTGGACTTCGGCTTCCCTTCATATTAGATGGACTCACCCTAAAGCTCACTAAGAAAAGGTACTTGGTCAGTTTGTACTAACCTTAATAGGAATATTTAGGATAGCTGGGATGATTGAACCTTCCTCTACACATCCTCTTCATGTCCCCTCTAGCAAGTTAGTCTGACTTAAGAGTTCCAAAGAGCAGAAAAAAATAGCAAATTGTGATGATCAAGCACTTCCTGAACATATTTGTTTATTTAATATTTGTTACTATTCCATAGTCCCTAACTAGTTTTAAAGGATGGAGGCACAGACTGTTTCTTAGAAGGAAAATCACAAAAGGTACAAGGTAGGATCAGTATGATTTGAAAAATCAGAAAATCAAAACAAAACAAAAACAATCTATTTTACAATCTACCATTGTAAACTTGAAAAGCCATAGAAAAGTTGTGTTGCTTTTTAAAATGTTTGTGAACTCTTACCAAAACATCTCTAAGAACCTTCTTAATTGACTTTTATTTAATTGGGCTATTCTACAATTAAATTCTGAACCTTACCACACACCCAGAGTTCTTCAACCACACCCCCACCTTTCCTGAAATATCTATCACAGCTTGGGTACCCAAAGTGTGAAGGCCAATTAATCTGGCCCAGGTCGCTGACCTAATTCAGTGTTGAGTCTCCAATTCAGGCATACAGTAGGAGACTTGTTAATTTATAACGTGCTCCACTTTAAAAGTTCTCATCCTAACTTGAACCAGATTTTATGTTTTTTTTAAACTGAAGTCTTTGATGTATAGGCAAGAGCTTCACATCTTAAATAAATAACAGGTCAAATTCATATTTAGAGACATGAACCCAGAGCTGCGCAGTTTTATCACTAAGACCTACTTTATGCTGGTTTCTAAATTAGAACACCTCCCAAGGAGCCTGAAGGTTCCTCCTTCTCGTGACTCTAAGCAGCTCTGCATGGGTCTTTGGCATGGCCATTCACCTCTTAGCCTGGATCTGTGGCAGAGCCGCATGAATGGTTAGGACTTCTCTAAGTACCCAAGCTCCTCCTTGTCCCAAACCTTCATTTAATTATTCTGAACCTGACTAATTGGTCTTCACACTTAAGTGTGATAGATCCTTTCTGCCTGGAACTCTTTCCAAGGGCTCTACAGGGCTCCCTTCGTCTGGACATGTCACTGTGTTCTCAAGGCACAGGTTTCTATGTGACCTTTTCCAGTCATTCTTACTGTCCTAACACTAAACACAGAGAAAGTGTTTCTGTGACCTTGTTGTTCCAAACTTCACCAGCCAATACAACTATAGCTATCAAAGAATCATACTGTATGTATCTCTTTTCTGGACTGTCTTTTCCCTCTTATTTGTGAGCTTTGGGAAACAGAGATAACTTACAGCTATTGAGATAAGGTTTGACATACATGGGAGAATTTCCAGGTATTTGTTGATTGAATTAAATCTCTTTAGGTAATGAGTTTCTTTTATTTTTAGAATAGAGAACCAACATGTAATTTAATAATGATATGGTATCTGTTGCAAGTTATTTAATAACATATGTGTAAATATATGTCATAGTGATTGATTTAACAAGGAGTTAAGTGACTAATAGCCAGGCAGGAGGTATAGGTGGGACTTCAGGGCAGAGATAGAATTCTGGGAAGAAGAAAGTAGAATCGCCAGCTGGACACAGAGGAAGTAGGACATACAGGAGAAGAGGTAAAAGCCATGGGCAACATGGCAGCATGTAGATGAGTAGAAATTGGTTAATTTAAGTTATAATAGCTAGCTAAAAAACAAACATAGGATAAGGCCAAGCTTTCACAATTAATAAGAATTCTTGTCATTATTTGGGGGTTGGCTGGAGGGTCAGAGAAAGACTCATAGGTATCAATGGCTCAGTCATTTATTAGCTATTATACTATCTTGTAGCTCATTTAATCTGCCTAAAATTTTTATGAGGTGAGACTTAATAATAGCATTTAAATACTATATTTAAAAATTATAGAAGTGGCACTTCTGTGGTTAAATTTCTTTATTTTCAAGTATTACTATTAATATTTGAGTAATATTATTAACTCTGATTAACAAACTAAAACCTAGAACAATTAACTTTGCTAAAGACGGGTATTTTTATCAGTCAGCTTGTTACTAGCTACAAATATCAGACTCTCCAAAGTAAGATGATTTATAAAGATAGATGATTTTTCTTTTTACTTGCATAAGAACTTTTCTAGAATCTGTGCTTTCCTACACCATTCTGTTCTAGCATCCTGTCTGTCAAACCCACTTTCAGATTAATTCATCTAACAGTAATTAAAGCTCCTAGCACAAATTTACCCAGAACTGCCTCAGCAGAGATAAAAGAGGGTAGGCCGTTCTCTTCAATCAATAGGAACTTTTTTTAGAAGCCACATCCTAGATTTCCATTCTTAACTCATTGACTATATGGAATCACACACTCTTCTTTAAACTAACCAATGAGGAGATGAATGAGGTTGCATCTTAGAATCACTTGTGGGTAGGGACAGAGTCACCAAAGAGAAAGACAGGTGTGAACAGAGATCAATGGATTCCAGTTGTAGGCAGGGGCTTGGGAGAGGATGGAGTTTTAGGTGAGAACTTCCCATTTGCTGAAGTTTTCAAACCAATATTTGAAAATCAAGAATTTTAACTACAGTAGTAGCATTTCTATAAATTTTAAAATTTAATGTATTCAGTTCTTTAAGAGTGTGACGTTTTTGACGAGGTTTTCATTGAATCTACAGATAAGTTTGGGTTGAACTGATGTTCTAACAATATTGATTGGAACATTTTTTCCTGCTTACTTAGGAATTTAATTTCTTTCAGTGATGTTTTGTTTTGTGAATTTCTGTATAGGTTCTGTATGTGCTTTTGTAAAATTTAGTCTTAAGTTGTGCTTCTTGATGCTATAATACATAGTACCATTGGTGTCTTTAATGGTCGTTTCAATTAATTATTGCCAAATACAGAAATGTCTTTGAGTTTGTGTTTGAGTCTTATTTCACTAAAGTAATTTATCAAACCATTTTTGAAAGTTCCTTGGAATTTCAATATAACCATGGCAACTAAGAATAAGAATTGTTTTATTTTGCCCTTTCTGATCTAGATGATATTTTGTGCTTGTTTGCTTTTTGTAGTTTTTAAGATTTATTTATTTTGTGTGTATGAGTGTTCTACTTACTTTGTATTAATATGTACCACAAGCATACCTGGTGTTTGTGAAGGTCAGAAGAGGGCATCTGATCCCCTGGAACTGGAGTTATGAATGGTTGTGAACCACCAAATTGGCACTAGGAATTGAACCTGAATCCTTTGGAAGAGCAGCAAACTTGATGTAACTTAGACTCATTTGGAAAGAGAGTTTTAATGAAGAATTATTTAAATCAGGCCGCCCTGAGGGCTATCTGTGAGGGTTGTCTTAATTATTAATTGAAGTTAGACCATCCTGAATATGGGTGGTACCATTTCATGAGCTGATCCCTGAAATTTGTATGAGTAAAGAAAGCTAGTTGGGAGCACCAGCATGCAGGCATTATGGGTGTGTTCATTTCTTTAGCCTCTTGATAGTGGGTGTGAGAGCTGCATGAGAGCCATTTTATTTTATTACCTATTTTCATGGCTAGTGCTTCCAATATAATGTTGAATAGAAGTCATAAAAGTTGGCATTTTGTCTTAGAAAGCACATAGATTTTCACCATTAAATATGCCAGTAACTGTATATTATATGAAGGTGTACTTTTCAATAATAGGACATTCTATTCTAATATCTTTACCTGTTTAAATCATAACTAACCATGAAATTTTGTCCAATAGTTTTGAGGTCCACTGAGATTACCTTATGATTTTTCTTCTGGAGTCTGTTGACATAGTAAATTATACAGATCATATATTGGAGGGCTCTTTCAGTCATGTATCTCTGAAATAAACCCTACTTAATAGTAGCCTGGCATTTCCTGTATGGCATTCAATTTTCTGGAGCTTTGACTTCTTCATGATACCTATTTCTCTCCAGATTCGTTTCTTACGTTTCTGTTGGTTTGGGTCTTGGAGTAATGTTATCCTCAAAATGAGTTCAGAAATATTCTTTCTTCCACATTCTGGAAGAGTTGGTATATAATTGTTATAGTTATTGTATTCCTTACACTTTAGTAGACTTGGCAGAGAGCTCCGTGAGCTTGGAAGAGTTGCTGTGTGAAGAAGCTAACCCCACACATAATTATTTAATGACTATAGGACTATTTAGGTTATCTACTTCTTTTTGCTTCTGACTCAGAGATCTGTTTGCCCACCATGTCCAGCTGCCTTAAGATATTTGATTTGAGAACTTTCTTGATTTCTAACAAAAAATATTATTTATTTCCTTTTAAGCCAAATAATTTACATTTTTTTTTCTGCAGGAGTGAGATAATAAATATTTTAGACTTGATAAAGTATACAATACAATATTTTCTTGTCATTGGTTCCTCCTTTTCCCCTCCTCTTCTGTGGCCATTAAAAGCACATGAGTTCTGTATCTTGAGGTACATATTACATTTGTTGACCTTAGGTGTAACTGTTGTTTTAATTGCACAGCATAAACCTTAATGCACTGTGTTTTATTGTTATTAAATTAAATAAAATATTTTATAGTCACTCTTGATACTTCCTTTCTGACCTAGATATTATTTGGGACTTGATTGTTTAATTTGCAAGTTCTTGGAAATATGAGACTATCTTTCTCCTATTTGTCTGTTTCTTAATTCTATTTTGTTAGTGGGTCTACTTAGCATGCTTTCAAAGTCTTAGAATCTTGTTAAGACATGTCCTATGGTCTGTCTTGTTCGTACTCAAAAAGAACATATGGCCTGCTCTTATCTGTGGAGTGTCCTGTATACAAATGTCAGTATATTCAGGCCGGTTGATATAATTGTTCTTATTTCTCTAAATTCTTGCAGATATTTTTTCTCCTCTTGGCTTCATTTATCACAAATGACATTGAAGTTCCAAAGTTCCATGTGATAATCAAGATTTGATTTCTATTTTTGTTTTTTTTGTTGGTTTTATTTGTTTTTTGAGACATGGTCTTTCTGTGTAACAGTCCTAGCTGTCCTGGAACTAGCTCTTGTAGACCAGGCTGGCCTCTAACTCACAGAGATCCACCTGCCTCTGCCTCCCAAATGCTGGGATTAAAGGTGTGTGCCACTACCACCTGGCTTGATTTATAATTAAAAAAGATCTATTGATTTTTACTTTGTGTTTTGTATACATGTATGTTTGTACACCATGTACATGCTATGCCTAGGACCCAAGGAGGCCAGAAGAGCGAGTCAGTTCCCCTAGAATTGGAGTTACAGAGGACTGCCATGTGAGTGCTAGGAACCAAACCCAGGTCCTCTGTCAAAGCAGCTAGTGCCCTTAACTGCTGAACCATTTCTCCAGCCACTGGACTTATGGTGTATCGGTTCATTTCTTTCATTCTCCTCCTATTTTAAGAAATAATAGATGAATTAGAAACTTTACTTGTTTTTATAAAACAGATCAATGCTTTTTATTATTATTATGTAGAATTCTTTATGTACTGCTTCTTTGAAGTCTAATCTTTCTGATATCAGTACAGCCAATCTGCTGATTTTTCTGCAAGATGTGCTGTTCCCAAAATGTTATTTTTACTTTGTGATTCTTATTTAACATAGACATAGAATTATTTCTTGATTTTTAAATCCAATATCACAGTTTCTGATTTTCAATGTTTTGTTCACCTGTATTCTATAATTACCGACAGAGTGGGGCTTTTCCAGAGGGTGTCCCTGCAAGTGTCATGGCAGGCAGGAAAACCATGTGTGAAGAGGAGAGAATGAATACTTGGTTCAGCCCCAACTTAGTCTACCGGGCTCTATTCAATTTCTAGAGCAGTGGTTCTCAACTTTCCTAATGCTACAGACCTTTAATACAGTTCTTCAGGTTGTGGTAACCCCCAGCTGTAAAATTATTTTCATTGCTACCTCATTACTGTAATTTTGCTACTGTTATGAGTTGTAATATAAATATTTGATATGCAGGATACATGATATGTGACCCCTCTGAAAAGGTCGCTCAGCCCCCAGGTTGAGAACCACTGGTCTAGAGTCATGCCAGGCTATTTATTGCCAGCATATTTAATCACGATTAATTTGGGGGGGGGGTTACCAGTGTAACTCCATCTTGGTACACAAAGAGGCAATAATTATATTAAAACTGAACTCAAAGTACATGTCACGTCTTCTAAGATGGGTTCTAGAGAGACCTGATTGTACTAGCTTAAAGACCTAAAGAAGGATTTACCCTGGTCTCAGTCAGACAGATAATCTGAGGTCATTTGGGCTAATAGCCACCTCTGGTGCTGGTTGTGGGAACTTGGGGGAGCCGGGCTATATAGGTAACATAAGGGTCATTTAGGTTATTAGCCACTTCCACTTCCAGTCTTGGTTGTGGATGCTTGATATGGCTTAGCCCAACAGATGTTACACTTCACTAGACTATTACTCACCTCCAATTCCCAGCTTCTGGATGGAAAAACAGGGTTTTTACATCTTTCCTGTTGGAAAGACCTATCTTGCAAGCTTGACATTCTTGGTTTCCCTTGATTTGTGGGTGCAAGGACCTTTGTGCTCCCAACAGATTCCTAGTTATACAGGATGTTACTTATGATTTTAAATATTGCCCTGCCCTTTGGGGGCGTCACTTGATTTTGTAATGTTTCCCTTTATTTTCATTATTCAGTTATTGGATAGACTTTTTGTGGTTATCTTAGGATTTGCACTATGCATTTTTAAAACATGCAACCTATCTCTAATTTTTAGAATTGTTTTGTATCTCCTGAATCCTACACCATCATCCTTCTACTGTCCACTGCTGGACTCTGGGCCATTATTCTGCATTGATTTCTACACATGCTTACATTCGCAAGACATTTAAAATTTTGTCCATTATTTTAAGGACACAAAAGGAAGAAAGAAATAAAGAAAGAAGGAAAGATATGAAGAAAGAAAGAAAGGAGGAAAGAGAAAGAGAGAGAAATGCTATTTTAATGCATGTCTATATACTTGTGATTTCTTACATTGTGGCGCTCTGAATTTTCACTAGCTATCATTTTTTCATCTGCACCAAGAAAATCTTCTTGTTGAAATGCTGGCAGCAATTTTTTTCTAGGTTTAAAGAAAAAAATGCTTTTATTTTGCTTTCACTTTTGAAGGACGGTCTCCCTGGGCTGACAGGTTTTTTTGTTGTTGCTTTTCCCCCCACTCTCGGGGTCTGAAAGATGTCTCTGGTCTGTGTACAATTGGACAAGAACTCAGTTGTCACACCTGTCTCCGTCTCTGTCATTTTCCCCCTCTGTCACTGGTTTGGAGCAATTTGGTTGTGTTCTACTTTCATTTTCTTTGTGCTTCCTCTGCTTGCATCTGAATGAGTGGCTGCATATAGAGATGTTTTTAAGCAAATTTGGACATTTGATGAGATTTCATGGGTTTATATCAAATTTAGAGAGATCAGCTATGGCTTCTAATATTTTCCTTGACATCCGTTTTTATCCGCCCGTCTGGGTTTATTCTTACATGGATGTTCTGCCACTTGAACTTTACTCAGAAGCCACTGAAACCAGGCTTTGTTTTTTTTTCCTTCTTTTTGCCAGTGATACCTTTTGCGATGAAAAAATATTAAAATCTACCTCAGTCATGTTCGAGTAAACAATACATTATTAACTATAGTTGCCATGGCAGACAGTGGTGCTGCAGAATTTCTTCTGCCTGGATACCTGAAGTTTCCTGTGATCAACATTTCCCCCGAAGCCTGCGCCATGTCTTCACTCTGGTAGCCTCCATTATACTTGCTTGCTCTTTTACCTTCCACATACATGTAAGATCGTGTAGTATTCATCTTTCCATGTCTGGCTCGTTCACCATCACAAAGTGGTCCTCCGTGTCAGCCAATGACCCACTGATGTCTAGAAGGGTATTCTGCAGCAGAGCAAAGACCTCTTTTTTTCCCAAGCCCAAATGGTATCACCTTATGCATGTCTTGATGGAGGAAGGTCATTGGTTAATTAATAAAGAAACTGCTTGGCCCTGATGGGTTAGAGCATAGGTTGGTGGAGTAAACAGAACAGAATGCTGGGAGGAAGAGGAAGTGAGCTCAGATGCCAGGCCACTGCTCTCTGAGGCAGACGTGATGAAGCTCTGACCCATGATGGATGTAGGCTAGAATCTTCCTGGTAAGCGCACCTTGGGGTGCTACACACATTAATAGAAATGGGTAATCAAGATGTAAGAATTAGCCAGTAAGAAGCTAGAGCTAATGGGCCAGGCAGTGTTTAAATGAATACAATTTGTGTGTTGTTATTTCGGGACATAAGCTAGCCAGGCGGCCGGGAGCCAGGCTGTGGAAAGAGGCCCGCAGCTCCTTCAACAATGTCTGCTACATTGTTTGTGCCCATGACTTTACTGCTGGATGCCTATGTGTGCACAGGGGGAGGTGTGGCATGAGCAAGGCTGCCCTGTGTCTGGACAGTGTGTGTCACATGCAGATGCCTCTTCAACACATGGCTTTTTACACCCTTTAGAGAGAAGCCTAGTGAAAAGGATTGTTGTATCATGACAGTTCTATTTCGAGTATTTGGAGAAATGTCCATTCTGCTGACTATACTAATTTGAATTCCTGAGAGTATGTCAGGGCTTCCTTTCTCTGTACCCACATCAACACTTGCTATCATTTGGTCTGTGTAATGACCATTCTAGCAGGTGTGAGTGATGTCACCTGTGGACTTGAATTTGCATTTTCTGATGATTAGTACCAGGCTTTTATTTATCAGTTGCCTTATATTATCTTTTGAGAAACATTCATTCAAGTCCTTCTGCCTGTTTTGAGTTGAGCCATATCTCTTACTGAGTTGTTTGATTCCACATGTGTAGTGAATGCTAACCTCTTATCACATGTGTGGTTTGGACAGACTGTTTCCTCAACATCATATGTACTTTACTGTGGAGAATCCTGTAGAAATGACATTATCTGCTTCCTTTGTTACATTTTTAGATCAAAATAAAAGAAACTAAAACCCTTTGCCTACTTAATTTCATCTGGGTTTATCTCCAATAGTCTTAAATTTTTAGGTCTTTTTTTTTAAATCCATGTTTAACTTTGTATATGGGATTACATTAGAGTCTATTTTATTATTATTATTATTACTTTAAAAAATTACCAATCCAAATTCCCACTTCCTCCCCTCCTCCCACTTCTCTCCCATTCCCTTCACACCTTCTCCCCCATCCCCTCCATTCTTAAGAGAGGGCAAGGCACCCTGCCCTAAGGGAAGTCCAAGGCCCTCCCTACTACATCCAGGTTGAGCAAGGTACACATCCAAAGAGAATAAGATCCCCAAAAGTCAGTACATGCAGTAGAGACAAATCCCAGTGCTACTGTCAGTGGCCCCTCAGTCTGCTCCAACTGTCAGCCACATTCAGAGGGACTAGTTTGATTCCATGTTCGTTCATTCCCAGTCCAGTTGGATTTGGTGAGCTCCCATTAGCTCAGGCAATCTGTCTCAGTGGGTAAACCCACATGATCTTGACTTCCTTGCTCATACTCTCACTCTTTCCACTCTTCAGCTGGACCTTGGGAGCTCAGTCCAGTGCTTCAATGTAGGTCTCTGTCTCTGTGTCCATCTGTTGTTTGATGAAGGTTCTATGGTGATATTTAAGATAATCATCAGTCTGACCACAGGGCAAGGCCAATTCAGGCACCCTCTCCTCTATTGCTTAGGGTCTCAGCTGGGGTCATCCTTGTGGATTCCTCATTCTTTTGCACTAGACTTGTCCAGTTTCCCCAGTACCATTTGCTAGAGAGATCATCCTTCTCCTTATCTGTGTTCTTGCTGTATTTGTTGAAAATCAACTGATCATTAAGGAGTTCTTCTGAGCTCTTCATTCTGTTCCACTGGTCTCCATGGCTGTCTTTTCATCCCAGTACCATGGTCTTTTAATCACTATAGCTCTGTGCTTGGTTGTGAAACAGAGAGCATGTCTTTTATGTTCTTTTGCTCAAGATTGTTTTAGGGTCTTTTGTGGTTTTATACAAACCTAAGTGTTAGGAATTTTTCTGAATGCAAGCTCTTTGCCAATGCAAAAATTCCAATCAAGCCAAATCACAACAAGCCAAATTAAAAATATCCAGGTTTAATGGGATTCCTGTGCTCTTGGGTGGACCCGAGGGGGAACTGGGAGGCCATGAATGTGACCATGATGGGGGGGAGACCACGTGTTTCTCCTTTGGGAGCTCACTTAAATACCCTGTGGGAGTGGTCCTGACCCCCCCCCCACACACACACCCAGAGGAGTCATGACCTGGCATGCTGGGATTTGGTGTCCAGACCAATACAACTCTCAGGCCTGGTGTCTTGCATGGATGCGAGGGGCTGGGGCGCTATGCTCCCAACTTAACACTAAGGACTGTTTTTTTTTTTATTTCTTTTTTTAAAAAAGCCATTGGAATTTTGGTAAGAATTTCTATTGATCTGTAGAGGACTTTTAGTAACATGAACATTTAAAAATATTATTTCTGTTTATGAACTCAGGTAATATTTTTGTTGTCTTCCATTTCTTTAATCAATACTGTAGTTGTCAGTGAAGATGTTCATATTTTGGTGAAGTGTGTTACTGAGTTTTTTTGTAGCATCTATACATGAGACTTCATACTTATCATCTTTTTTAGGTAACTTACTAGTGTTTAGCAATGCTACTGATTTTTGAAGGGTGGTTTTATGTTTTACAAACTCTGTCTTTCAGTTCTAACACTGTTTTGCGGGGTCCTTGGGATTCTCTATATCCTTTTGTCTGTAAATAGCCAATTTACCCTACTTATTTTCATTTTTATTAAAGTTATTTTTAAATAAATGTTAAACACAATAGTATCTGCTGCTGTGCCTTCAAGAGCACTGAATTTTTCAAGCTTTTATTCTTCAGTATTTAATCTGAAGTTATTCCCACTTGAATTATTTTGTCTTATACCTTAAAGTGTATTTGTTATTGCTAGAGTTGCCATTTCATATTATTCTTAGTTTTCTTAACTTTTCCCACTAATTATAGTCTTGCTTCAATTTTCATATTTAGACATCTGAACTAGGTTTATTATAACTGACTTAAGGTCATCATCTCTTAATCTCATCCTCTCCTCTTTCCCTTGGTCTGCGAGCTGTATCATGCCTAATTCCCCTCACTCGATATCAGACATGATGACTTCCTATTCTTCTGCAAGAGACCTGGTTGGCTTTATTTTAGGAGTTGGAATACTTAGCCAGCATTTGCCATCGGCAAGTTCTGATTAGCTTGATGCTTTTGAAACTTGCTTTAGAGCTTTGTCACCGCAACTGTAGAGAAGTCTCCAGGGAGCACCTGTAGCTCAGATTATGTGATGTGCGCCTTCAGATACTCTACCTAATAATACCTCCACCAGCCTGGAAGGAGCCTGCACTCTTACTATTGAGCGTGGGCTCAGACCTTTGTGACACTGGGTGTATTTTAGTTGTTATTGCTTTTCTGTGCTTTGTGTAGTTTTTGGTTGTACTTTCATAGGTTCACTCAGCTTTAAGCCAAATACTTGTCATGCATCTTCTGTAAGTCTCTAGAGCTTCTCTGTTTACGTAAATCTTTCTTCCTAGTATTGCAAAGTACAGCCATTCTGGCTGATCTTATTCTCTGAATAGTTTCCTTAAATGAGGCAGATGAGATGCTAAGTGTGACTCTGGATTTCCTTTGCACTGTGGCATAGAAAGTGGCACTAGGGTAACGCAATAATAAAGTCAGTTTGCTTTCTTACTTCTTAGAAGCCCACAGTCTCACACTATGTATTGTTTGCTGTCTGTGAACCATGTTTGCGCACTCTGTATAGGTTTCTATAACATTGGAATTGAAACAGGACCATGATTCTCCTCTCAGTCCAATATTTTTATTAAACAAAGTACAGGTTTCCTTAAACTTCATACATAATATTTGAGAATGGCTCGGTCAAGTCTGAGAAAGGATAGACCAAACTTGAAGGAATGTACGATTTTTTGAGATATTTTAATTGGTAGTGTTGGGGTTTGAACTCAGTTCTATTTTGGTTACTAGCTATGACCCAAACTAAGTATAGAGGATGGCACTGTCTTTAATAGGAGGTGAATATATGGCAGTGACAGAAAAAATAATTACAGAGAAACATAATGACACCATTATAAAACTGTGTAGATTGAAATAGAAAAGCTCATTCCTTATTTACCTATGACTATCAGTGTACAGATTGTGGCTGTATTCTCAATAGATACTCAAGTCAATACTTAGTGGTCCTAAAGCTAGTAAAATCACAAATGTGAATGTTGCTTGCCTTCCCTGTGGCTTGAGGCTGATGGTGAAGGCAGACCCTATAACTGAGATTCAGCATCTAGGGTCATGAGTGTGTCAGTGGGTCCCTGAGGTAACAGAATTCTCTCTTATGTTTACAAGCTGCTGCCTGATTCAGATAAGCCTTTGGGGAGTGCAGCTCAGATTAGGAAGGATTATGAAGTTTGGTGGATTTAAGGATGAATTTTAAAAGCAATGCTATATAGGGCTAGTCTGCAACGATTCTTAAGAACAGCATTAATTGTTCCTTCTTGAATAGGTCTTCCTGACATAGGCAAGCATCATATGTCCAGAGCTGGTTTCTAAACCCAAGCTACACACTAGGCTCTCCCTCTCCTCCTGTTCCTCCCTCTCTTACCTCTCCTCCCTCTCCTCCTCCCTGACCTGCCTTTTGTAAACCCTTTGTACAAAAGTCCAGTCATCTAACTTAGTTGCCTGCTTGTCCTTGGTTGTTGTGTTACCTCACAGCAGGGAAGACTGAGCAGTGCTATATATACATCCGCCCAAGTTCTAGTTCTTTGTTTATTTGTTTATATACGGAATGGCAATGTATTATATATAGTATAATGTATTAGTCAAAGCTTCTGCCACATCTAATCAATTTTTAAAGTCAGCATACAAAGTAATGGGTTTCATGTTGGCCTTTTTGTACATATATGTCATTATATTTGAATTCTCTCAGCAAGGCAATGAAAGCGTTAGATCTTAGCCTCCTAGAGAACATTCAAGGAAGCATCCAGAATTTCTGCCTCGGGGATTAAGGCTTAAGGAAGTTACTACGTTTTGAGGACACAGCTTCTCCATGAATTGTGGTGTCACCATCTGAGTCTCTAAGGAGGATAGTTCATCTTATTAAGGGCAAATCTGTTCCTAATGAGGGGCCTCGAAGGATGATAGAGGGTCACATGTTCACTGTGCAGAAATATGATGTGAGACTAGTTGGAAAATTGGAGCCAGCCCTAAATATTTCTTACTTTCATCTCTATCGTGGAGGAGGTAGCTTGCTTTAAAATATGTTGACTATATCTTCTAATTAAACACTAAAAACTACTTTTTAATATATATTCAAAATGATAAAATAATTGCTAAATTATGCAGATTTTTATGGTGGGCCTGAAACAAGACGATTTTTTTAAATTGGCACCTTGTGCTGATTCGAAGATGTTAATCACAGGGACCCTAATAGGCCTATCAGACTTCTCTAATGTACTCAAATAAAATGAGCAAAATCATTAAATGTCCAAATATTGATTTAAAGTGCTCTAGTTGGTAATGAAATTTGGCTCTCTACTTGAGACAAGGCACACTGGCTGTGTGCTCTAATTTCCGGGAGGGGAAACAGCTAAAGTGTGGGGAAGGTAGAGGTGAGAGAGGAAGCATGGGGTGGGGGACACGGTTGTGTCCCTAAGAGCCATTAGAAACTGACCACAAGACTAGGATGGGACCATTGGCTTCAACAGGCGGAAATGGTTGAGAATTTTGTTAACCCGATAAAGGGAAGTAAATAATTTGCCATACAGTTGGTTTGTGGGAAGATAAAAACCCAGATTGCCTTCTAAACAGAATGAAGACATGAACCATGACTAACTTCAGACTCTAGGTCCTTGTGCTCAGTAAATGTTCTCACAGATGGGGAAACTCCATCTGTGTTTACCTGTGCATTAATCTCTAATAGCTACTATAGAAAATTACCCTGAAGACTATAACTTCTGAAAAAACAAATGTATTTTCAAAGTTTAGGAGTAAAGTATAGAGTCAAAGTGTCACCAGAGGCTCAGTGGGAAGGGCTCCTCTTCCCTTTCTTTTAAGTGGGGAGGAGATGCAGACTTTCTGGGTTTGTGGGCACAGTATTCTTGGCCTTTGCTTCTCCTCTGTGCCTGGATCTTTTTCTCATCCACATATCTTATAAAGATAATTTTTATTGCCTTGAGTATCCACCTGCATGAGTCAGGATGATCACAAGATTGTTAATGACGTCCACAAAGGACGTTTCCCTCAGCAGGATAAAAGGCCAGGTTCTAGGGACTGGAACACAGCCATGTCTTTTAGATTCTTCCATTCAGCCTCTACAGTGTGTTTTTCCTTTCAGAAAACTTGTATACGCCTTTAAGGAAGATGAAGATGAATCACAGATGTTTTTAAAATGCTGAGGTTGGGCATAGGCTCAGGTCAGAGTCTAAAGTGAGGGGGGGGTCACATTTAAGATGAACAGGGATGACAAACAAGTGAGCATTTCTGGCAGAGGGAACAGTTGCCGTTAAGCCCAGGGACAAAGAGAGATGATGGTCATCTGGGGAACCAGAGCAAAGGAGGATGTGTGGAATGAGGGGACACGTTCAACAGGGCTAAAAGCCAAATAAAGCTTGGGCAATTCTTGAGGATAAGTGGAAGATATAAATACTTTTCATCTGAGACAAGACATAGTTTGTATTTTGGGTGTATAAGGAAAGGCCAGATCTACTCAGGAAACTGGATGTGGACTGGTATAATCTATGAAACCTGGACTAGGATGGTGGCAATTGACTATAAGATGAAAATGAGCTCGATCGCCAATACAAACAACATGGAACTTGCTATAGGCCTAGAATGTTGATCTTTTCTGCATTCTATTGCATTTAGGTGTAAGCAAGTAACCAAAGGGAAATGTTGACTATAAGAGTGATGGGGAGAAATCCAGATGCCCCTGACCGTGTCCTCTCTCAGACAACGTTGTTCTTATTTGGAAGGTCACTTGGCTTAGATAGACAGCTGGTACTTGTTGCAGCCTGAGTCTATACTCTGCCTCACTAGCACAGGGCTTCAGCCCATCAGTGGAGGTCTTTTTCATTTCCTTGAAGCACTCACATGCTTGAGGGGTCCTAGCATGCTCCCCTTCCCTGCATCCAGACTTCTGCTCTAAGTTTCATATCAATACCACGAATGCATCATCTAGAGATTGGGAAGAAACAGGTCAGCTGAGAATGGTCCACAGGTCCGACTCTCCCCACCTTGACTTTCCTATTAACTTACTTAGCTGGAGCACCATGTCTAGGAAAAGGACAGAAAGCTGGGCAATGATCATAGGCACATCTCTAAAACATGAAGTTGAAACTAATTAAGGACGTTATTTGTAGGGGAGGGGAGAGAGAGGCTGAGGGTAAGGAAGAACACAGCGACCAGACTCTAGAGGACCTAGGGAAATAGTGTAAAGAAAGACGTGAACAAACAGAAGAAATGGGAAGAAGCATAGTTATGATGCAAAGAAATGTAACTGCATATGAAATAGGCCCATTATACACTAGCAGACACAGTCAGTTTATCCCAGTGGCCTCCTAAAATCTCTACAATTAGACAAAGCACGGCAGACAAGTTCTCTGAAAGGAGCATTAAAAAAAAGCTAGGCTGACATTCTTCTGAAGAAGTAAAAAGAAAAGCCCACCAAATTCCAATCATAATCTTTGAAAATCAAACCACTACCATTAACAACAAAAATCCCCAACAGAGTGTAAAATGGTGCTTATAACTTGAAAAAATATTTTAGCAATGATACAAGTTTGAATATGAGGATCTCAGAGAGTGAAATATAATAGAATAAAACAATGTGCAAAATTACAAAAAACTATTTTCTATGAATTTTAAAATTAAGTAGCACATGTAATATGTGTTTTCATTAGACATTATTTTATAATAACAGCAGTAACCATCCAGTAACAATATGAATATGGAATACAAAATCAAATCAGCAAAGGGAACAGGTGGGAAAATCTATTATGTTCTCAGTGCCTATAAAATGCTGAGCATTGATGAAACATTTTCAACAAATTTAGGCAAACTGTGACCTGAAATAGCTTCTAATGAAATAAAAACAATACAGTTCTTTCAAATTAGTAAGAAAAAAGAAAGTGCTGGAAACACAAGTGTAGGTGCCACAGACACATTTTATCTGAGGACATCAAGTCCCCTGCCCAGAGGACAGAAGCCAGAAGATACCCTTGGACCCACATCCTGAGGTGAATCACACAGCAGCTGCAGAGGGTCAACACCTCCATTAGTGTTGGAAACTTTAATTTGGAAATACCTGAACACTGAGGCTAACTATCATTGGAGACTAAGCTCAACTGAGTTAAAACTCAGGGGCCAAAGAGGCAGGCAAAGAGACAGGAGTCTATCTGTAGCTGGAGATGAGGCCATGCTCAGCAGTAGAGTCATTTCCCATATAGGTAAAGTAAAATTCTACATCTGGAGAAGGTAGAGATTTGTCAAATTATCTAAAATTATTCAATGTGGAACAGTGTTTCTGAGCAAAAGATAATCATAGAAGTAATAAATATAGTAACTCTGGTGACATAAAATAATATTAAAATATCAGACACAAATGAGAGTTCAAAGTTGCTAACTAAAAGCATACCAGCACTTTGAGCCACAATGTTTCGGCTTCTCCCCACTGACCTGGTGTGAGGTTAGCTGCCTGGTCAAGGTTACCAACGAAATAGCATTTGGAATTTACAGTCAGCTATGGCAAAATAAAGGAGTGGGAGAGACAGAAAGAACATATACATTGTTAAGGGCAAACCAAAACAATTGATGGTATCACTATTGATTCACTGTAGCTTCACCCCAAACCCATGGCATGAAGAGAAGGTGATGAAGTCATACTGGTGCAAGTTGTGCTTTTGCACATCAAAGTGTGGAAATATTCCAAAATTTGAAAGTCACCATGTGGGAGGTTGAGCGTAAAACTCGAGTCTACTCAAATGACAAATGAGGACTGTAGAGGACATGCATGTCTTTATTCACCAAGTTCCATCCATACAGAGCCGTAGATCAACTTGAACCATTACAAACAGAATACATCCTCTTGGGACTGGCAAAAGCAATGGCTCAGGAAAGTAACAGTGCTCACTGCTCTTGAAGAAGAGACAGCTCACAGTAACCTGGTCTGGGGTGTCTAGCATCCTTTACTGGCTTCCACAGGTACCCACAAACACATGTGCACACAACATAGACATATGAGCAAAATTAAAAAAAAACTTTAAAAAGTGAAAGCTTATTCTTTTATAAGGATTGATGAATAATTAATAAAAATATAATTAAGCACCATCCACAGAATTTAGAAGAGTTGGCATCTACCTTCAGTATCACAGTGAGGTCTCTACCATATAGTCTGGTCCAACTATTTTATTGGAAAATTAGTTTTATTCTTTCTATTGAAGAGGCTATATTCTACAGTAGATTTGGAGTAAAGTCAAAATTATAAACATTTTTAAAATGCATCGTACTGTGAAAATGAAAAGCAGTATTGACAAAATCTTAACTAATATATTGGAGAAAGGAAAAAAAACAACACCTACAACAATTTTAAGAATAGTTGCAGAACCCCCTCCCATTGGGGACACAGAGGGATAAGAGAGGGGTAGAGTGAGGAAAGGGGAGAGAGAGAGAGAGAGAGAGAGAGAGAGAGAGAGAGAGAGAGAGAGAGAGAGAGAGAGAGAGAGAGAGGGGAACAAGCAGTGGATGTGGTGGGAAGAGTACTGATGGTCTTCAACACTGTCAGTGCCAGGATGGCAGTGCTGTCCTGACACCATTGGGATGCCCACTGTTGCTACTTGTCTGTCACTCTGACTGAAGGCTGTCATGGAAACTAGGTTGCTCTTTTGTTCTGCATCTCTGACCCCTCCTTGTTCCTCATTGTTTCACAGTTGGGGTTGTGGAAAAGAAATGCTATTTCAGAGGTCTCGTAAGGACCCTTCGTAGTCTCAAGCAAGAAAGCGCTCTGGCTCAAGTCCTCTTCCCCCTAGGATCTCTCATAATGGGGCAGGCCATGCTGGATGGGAAGGGGATGACTGTGGCCATTGCCTTCTGTGAGTCCCAGTTTTGTCATCCACTTCTTTCTACCTGGTGCCTCATGAAACCAGACACAGGTCTTGCCAAAAGCATATTCCTTCTGCATATCCCACCACTTACCAAATCTTATCAATTGTTTCTTCCAAGGACTTCTTGCAGATCTGCCTTTTGCTCCCTGTTCCACCATTACTTGTCATGGGGACAGCAGTTATGGTGTCTCTCCTGATAAGACCACTGCCTTTACCCCCTGCTCCAATCCATGCATAAGCCTAACCAGTCATGGCAACTCTCCTGATAGGACCTCTGCCTTTACCCTATGCCCCAACCCATATATGAGCCTAACAAACCATTAAAGACTAAATATGATCATTTGTTTCGTCATTGCCCTACCCCATATCACTGTGATTTTGATTTGTATTTCATGAACAACAGTATACTGATATTTTGTAGGGCTTCACAAACCATTTGACCACCTGTATGACTGCTTTAAAAATGGCTGCTTGAGTACTATGATCATTTCTAGGTGGAAATATAATGTTTTGTGTGTTTTTTTTTATCTTTTTCTTTAGAGTTATACCTATAGGATGGATAGATAGATTGTGTGTGTGTGTGGTGTTTCTCATGCTCTTGGTGGATTGCTTTTTTATTCTGTGCATTGTTTTGTTGCTGTTCAAAAAAGGAAAGAAAGAGAGAAACAAACACATAGGAAAACAAACAAAGAAAAATAAGCGAATGTTGGCAAGGATGTTGAAGAACCCTTATAAAATAAATAAAGGACATTGAGCCTATAATTCGTGATCCTAGAGAAGCTAAATAAGAAGGTGAACCCAAAGAAAAACATATAGGCATCCTCCTGAATATTAACCTTCATCAGGCGATGAAAGGAGACAGAGACCCAAATTGGAGCCCCAGACAGAAATCTCAAGGTCCAAATCAGGAGCTGAAGGAGAGAGAGCACGAGCAAGGAACTAAGGACCGCGAGGGGTGCACCCACACACTGAGACAATGGGGATGTTCTATCGGGAACTCACTAAGGCCAGCTGGCCTGGGTCTGAAAAAGCATAGGATAAAAGCGGACTCGCTGAACATAGCGGATAATGAGGACTACTGAGAACTCAAGAACAATGGCACTGGGTTTTGATCCTACTGCACGTACTGGCTTTGTGGGAGCCTAGGCAGTTTGGATGCTCACCTTACTAGACCTGGATGGAGATGGGTGGTCCTTGGACTTCCCACAGGGCAGGGAACCCTGATTGCTCTTTGGGCTGATGAGGGAGGGGGACTTAATTGGGGGAGGGGGAGGGGGAGGGAAATGGGAGGCAGTGGCAGGGAGGAGGCAGAAATCTTAAATAAATAAATAAATAAATAAATAAATAAATAAATAAGAAACTTTTGGTGAAAATGCAAAATGATGCAGCTGCTAAGGAAGGCTGGCTGGAAGTTCCTCAGAAACAGCAAGACTAGAATAAGCCCATGATTGGCCATGTCTGCCTCTGGTTATATCCAGAAAAATTTAGAGTAGAGACATGGGCAGGCCTATGCTGGGTAAATTTTATGGTTTCTGACAGTTCTGGCAGTAGGAACCCAAGGCCAGGGTACCAGCAGAGATGATGTATAGGAGGAGCTCTACTTCAAAGATAGTGGCTTCCTTTGGCATCTTCTCTTGCTAAAAAGAAGAGATCTTCTTAATAGAGTTCTTTTTTGAAAAGTTTTAAAACTAACTATGTAGCCCAGGCTATACTTGTATTCATAACCTTCCGGCATCAACCTTCAGAGTGTGGGGTGCTCTTAGCCTCTGAGATTATTTTTGACTAGACAGGTCAGTATTGCTATCTACAGCCATAGCTCTGTGAGATCTCCTGAACTCACCCATCTTGTACAACTGAAGTATCCTGTGCCTTAACTCTCAGCTTTCCAGGAATCCATTCCACCCTACTTTAAAAGCAAATTTGACTATTTTAGGGCAGAGTTTCTTAAACTTTTCATACCTGTGACCCCTTTTCACCTTAGAAAATTTAATGCGAGCCTGAATATACAGAAAACAAAACAGGTATACAAATCAAACATTTTCTGATAAAATAAAGAATTTTTTTAAAAAATAATTCTCCAGCATGTATATAATTTTGCTACTTATTAAAGAAAAAGGCAAATTTGCATACTAATAAGATAGATGTGCTTGTTTGTTTTTAAAATAACAAAATAATTGTTCATAAATAATTGAATCTTGGCTGAATGTTTGTTGTCTATAGAGCATCTTCAACATTTTTCGGAGTTGGTGCATATTATGATTTTAGAATCATTGATGCTAAGAATGTCACTTGGCATAAACATGCAAAACACCAAAAATATATTTAGGGTCATTTCAGAAATGATTGGAAATTCTGTCCTACTCCCATTCAATTCCATATAATTTTTTTTTAAAAAATGAAACTCAAGAGAGCAATTCAAGCAATAATTTGTGTGTGCACACATGCTCATGCTTGTATGATGTGCATATGTATGCAGAGGTTAATATCAGGTGTCTTCCCCAGCCTCTCTGTATCTCAGTTTTTGGCCCATTGAACCTGAGCTAAGGGATTGGGTAGCCTGGCTGGCCAGTGAGTCCCAGAGATCTTCCATCCCCACATACCCAGCTCTGGAGTTATACGTGTTGCCACACCTGGCTCTTTACCTGGGTGCAAGAAGCTGAGTTCAGATCTTCGTGTTTCCACAACAAAGGCTTTGCCGCGATACCTCCCTGTGCTCTCAAACAACAATATTAAAAGTCAGACCGTCTGACATAGTGCATTCCAAAGATGTACTAATCTGATCCATACCGAAAAATGACTGTAAGAAAACAGGGAAAGCCCTTGTTTTTTTACATGAAACTCTTGTTTCTGTAAGAGCAGAAAAGAAGGGCAGAAAAGTCTGTGTATGCAGTAAGATCACTGGCGTTCACCATGTGCCTTGGAATCTGAGCTGGGGTGTGTTAGCTTTCGTTGGTATTTGCATGAGTAATGCCACGTGCAAAGCCAAGTATTTCTGAGGTGACTTCACAGGTGCTGTGCCATTGAACACAGCCACAAATGCCTTGGGTTATAATACATTTGACTTTTGGTTATTGGGTGTATTACTGTTGCCAGATTTTTTATGCACCTGTATTTACTCACATGACTCCACATGGTAGTTACATCCCAGCTTAAAAGCTAGAGACCCATGAAGTAGTCTTCTTTCTAAAGCTACCTTATTTACTTAGCAGAATTTATTCCTATTGTTTCATACTGTAGGTATTTTCTCTTGTAAAGTTGAATAATATTTCTTCACACTTACCTTTCAGCCATGAAGCACAATGTTGCTGTGAAGAATGGGTATTAACATTTGTTCAAGCTTTTGCCTTTCTTGAGTACAGACACTAGGGAAGAACCGTGAGGCCAAGCAGGACTTTCTCTTGACTTTCCTGTAGACCTATGGATTGTTCCCACAGCAGTTTTACAATGGTGATTTTTCTTAACAGTTACACTTTAACAACTGGCTCATGAAATTCCGGAAAACATCACAGGCAGTATCAGAAGCCAGGGTAGGTCACCGGGACCAGTGCTCTGGGGTCCAATCCTGTCATACACTGTGCTGTTGCACCCCTGTAAACCTTCCCAAGCCTGTCTCACCTGCCACACTCTTCGCACACCTTCCATTGTAAGCAGAGACAGTTCATTTGTTTCCTGACTGCTCAGACCCGAATAATCACACAGATAGTAATTAATTACAACACTGTTTGGCCATGTGGCCATGACTCAGGCATTTTTCTAGCTGGCTTTTACATCTTGAAATAACCCATTTCTATTAATCTATATATTAGTACAAGGCTATGGCTTACTGGTAAGAATCTGGCATCTGTCTCCTTCAGCAGTGTCTCCTTGACTCCGCCTGCCTCCTCTCTCTCTCTCTCTCTCTCTCTCTCTCTCTCTCTCTCTATATATATATATATATATATATATATACACACATATATATATATATACACACACACACACACACATCTGTTTGGATTTCCCTCTTGGCTATCTTCTGGCCTGCCATAGGCTGAAGCAGCTTCTTTTATTAAACGACATTAATGAAACATATTTACAGCGTACAGAGGGGAATCCCACATCATTCCATGGCTTCCCCTGTCTCCCAGCCTAGATGACTCTCTCTTCTCCACCTTGTCCCTGCGCCCCATATTTGCCTCTCATGACTCGTGGTATAGTTTAGATGTTTGTTTTTCTGTCTTTCACTCTCAACACACTGTGACCTTATTAGCTCAACCATACACATTTTTGGCCCAGTGCCCAGAAGAGATTAGGTCTTCAGTATATGTTTGCTGAATGGTTCTAACAGATTTGCCTACTGGTTTTCTCCAAGAGGAAAACCCAAACTGGCAGCCTCGCTCCTCAGACCCCACAGCAGGCCAGAGGCCACGCACGGTCTGTACTCTGAGGTGTTAGCAGTTTATGAGGGCTAGGTTAAGGCAGGGTTGGAGCTCAAACAGTTTCTTTGTCTTTCTTCTGAAAGTTAACCAGACAAGCAGCTGGGATTCCACAGTGGTCCAGAAGCACAGACTTCATGGAAGAATTAGCGTGCGGCTTCATCTTGACTAGGAATAACATGGTTCCGAGATCCGAGGGCTAGTGAGGGTTCTCTTCTCAGCCTGGGAGTTTGGTCTGTTCTAGGGGGTGTGAGATACTCTGAACTTACTTTAAAGGTTCTTATCTATTACATCTAGGTGGTGAAGACCTCCAAAGTATGTTTGGGCTCTGGATGGGATTGGACACTGATCCCAGGAAGGGCTGACCTCCCAACTCTGCCTGTTGTTCACGGTGTTTATAGCATCAGAAAGAAATGACAAGCCAGAGCTAGGGGTTGGAGACTTTCCCATTGAATAGATAGATTGCATTCTCAGGGCCATTCACATCCTGTACCTTGTCTTTAACTCTCTTCTGTTTGCGCATGTCACATCTGTCAGAGGTCAGTTGACCTCGGTGACTAAGCACTGGGGTCCGTCTGGCTACTGCTTTCGGTGGCACTAATGAACACTGCCCTGTTTCTTCTCCAACCACGGATCTCCCTTCCTCCCATGTTCCCACCGCGAGAACTAAGTGCTGTGGCAAGTGTTTTTGAAAAAAAGAAACATTCCTCTCTCTATTCTTTCTTAGTGAATGTATGGTTTCAGTCAACAGAACCTAGGATGTAAAGTGATCAATAACCTCATAAGGAGAAAAAAGAGAGAGAAATAAAAAGAAAAGAAGAATGCTAAGCGCATCTAGACGGCACGCCATCTCAGAAACACACGTTAGCTTCCACCTGTGGGGGGACAGCATCCCCTCCCACCCCTGCCCCCAGCCAGCTTGCAAAATGAAGTCACTTTTGAGTGACAAACAGTGCCTACTCAGCGCAGGCTCTCTGGCTGGTCTTCAGTCTCCTTCCAACTCTTCACATCAGTGGGTTTGGGGATTCCACAGGAGCCTGCTATGCCATGCCATTTTAACTTTGGCTTAAAGATTGCTAAAGGATTACTTCCTTATCTGGGTCTTAAATTTTGTCTCAGTCTCTCTTTCTGTTGAGTTTGATTCTATATATCAAGTCTCTCTCTCTCTCTTTCCCCCCCCCCTCTCTTTCCCTCTCTCTCTTGCTCTCTCTCTCTCTTGCTCTCCTTCCCCTTTCTCCAAATTAGATTAGGAAAATAAAAACAGTACAAAACTCCACAAAAACCAAACTTCATTTCCTGCACAGGGACTGTTGTGTATCACTGACCAGTGTGCCAAATGCCACCACTGTGAATGAGGGGGCTCTTCTTTCACGCTCTGCCCTGCTTCCTGCCACTCCACTGCCTGTGAACCCATGCTTCTTGGGCCATCCAGGTGCTCGATTAGCCACTTTCGATTTCTTTCTTGATTACAGCTAATCCTCAAGGTTAGATTCTCTTATCCATATTTTTTACCAAGGAAAAAAATATGACAGTCATACCAATTGTTTATCTTCACAGTGCTGGGAAACAGAAGCAGGACTTTGGAATAAAAGGTTTACCTTATTCCAAAGTCTTTACTCTTTATGTTTTAATACTCATATACACACATGCATACATTCACACACACTTGCATGCACTTACACGTACTCATACGTGTAGACACCTATACACACATGTGCACACACACAAAATCACTGAATGAAGAAGCATGTGGAAACATCGACTTACTTAAGTGGCTCTTGGTCCTTCTTGCCAATAGTTACTGTCAGAGGACAGCCCTACATGAAAGAACAGTTATGAAATACATTATAGTCCGTGTTTCTGAGTTCCCTTGACTAAAAGGCGGCTCCAGAAAGCCAGCCTTGTTTTCTCTCGTCCTGCGGACCCCACACAGTGCCTGGCACTAAGTAAATACCCATTGATTTATGTGATGGGCACACTGGGACTTGAAACCACCAAGAAAGAAAGTATCCTCTTGTCCTGAGGTCCTGACCTCTGTCCTCTTCCATTGCAAGTCAAGACCTGCCCCGGCAGCTAACATTCGTCAGGCAGTTAATTATCATGACAAATGCCCACCCTACCCTGCTGTGCCTTGCATCTGCTGATGGCATATTGTTGAATTAGAAAGCAGAACTAATTAAAGGTGACCTCACACCAGGCTGCTGGGTCTCCTGTGTCAGGACTATCCGCAAAACTGGTCATTGGTACATTTCTTCCTTCCCTTGCAGCACCCCCTTTCCATTTTCTCGTGTGTGTGTGTGTGTGTGTGTGTGTGTGTGTGTGTGTGTGTGTGTTAATTTCAAATCCTTTCCCTGCCTCAGCGAGCAGATGAGACCCTCGGCCAGCTTTCATCTTTCAGAAAAATGGATAGTGCGGAGAGAACATTATCAAATGAGCTGTTGAAGAACTCAGTGAATATGTCATTGGCTGTGACTGCTTCCAGAATGAATTTAGATTTATCTCTGTTATCTTCCAACTTCCCCCTCGGCCCCCCTTCCTGGGAAGCCCCGGGGCAGGCGTGTGCCATGAATCCTGGCTCAGGGCTGTCTGTCTTGGCTGACAGGTCCAGCAGAAGCCTCTGAGCGAGCGTGTTTAGGAATTTGGTCTGTTAGCATTACGAACAATGCTGGGCAGTCTTGTTAAATGGCCCACCCTTGCTGCCTGCAGTACCATAGTGGGTTTTATTTCCAGTTACCACATGTGCCTTGGGGACATTGGTACCCAGGATGGGGGCAGCCACACTCTTACTGCAATATGAGCATGTCCTGCCAAGAGCTGCTGTGTGGCGGCAGTGCCACTGGCCATAGACAGCCTACCTCTGTTTTTACATTGCTGGCACATGAAAATCAGGGAACTTCTTGGCTCATTCATCATTCATTCATTCACTCACTCACCCAGTCATTCATCCACTCACCAAATATTTACAGAACATGTACTCCTGGGAGGCAGATCTCTGTGAGCTGGAGGTCAGCACTATCTGCAGAGCAAGTTCCAGTCCAGTCAGGGCTACACAGTGAGACTGTGTTCCAAAACAAGTAAGTAAACAAAGAATACGTTAAGAACAATAAAAATACCCAACAAAGGCATTGGAGAGGCAACACAAGAAAATTCAAGCCCAACATGAGCAACTCGTGCTTGGTGCCTCAGACAGAGGAAAGAGGTAGAAAACTCCTAAGAAAACAAAATCCAGGCAAACCAAAGAACATGCCTCCTTAATGGTGGGACGTAGTGATATGGGAAATTTGGGGGTACCTTGGAGAGTGACAGAACTTTTCTTGGCTCTTGGCGAGCTTAGCCCTGGGGGTTAGGGCCCCCCAAAATTCAACAGCCACCAAAGCCTTCCCAAGCAAGTCCCACTGGGTTCTTTGGATTCTTGTCTTGGAAATTTGAAGAATATGGTTCATGGGTCACAGAGGGAGAGTTTTAGAACTACTTTATGATGGGGCGTTTGAGAGAGAGACTGTGTAAGAGCCCTGGAATGGGGTATTATCCAGCTGCTAGTCTGCCCTGGAGTGGGTACTATCCAGCTGCTAGTCTGGAGGCCTTTATATGTATTTATTATGAGCTATGGGGAGGTGAATGAGCTGGTCAGTCCAGTTGTCCCTAACAGTTAGGTGTCTGGTACTTCCTCTTAGTTTTAGACAGGTTAAAAAAATCTGAAGTATAACCTCTTGGCAGGGATGAGAGAGTACCCAGAGCCAGGAGCCAGCTCTCTTCTGGCATTCCTGGTCTTCAGCAAGGCCTTTCTTAGAACTCTACTCCGGGTCCCTGCCCTGCCTGTCCATTCCTATCTCCTGCTTCTGACCATAGGCCATTCAAAGGTTACACCTGAAGACCCTCAATGCCGTTTCAGAGTGCAGTGATGGAAAGCAGTCTAAGGCGTTTGCAGGGCGGAGGGAACTGAAACCATCTATGTACTGCGTGGCAGCCAGGCTGGTACCGTGTGCTGCCCACCATCAGTCAAAAGAGCCCTCATTCAATTCCTACAAAATGACTCTGGGAAAACAGAGCATGAGATCTTAGCAACACATTCCGGAAATCAAGGTGATGCGGTGACATGAGGAAGACCCCATAGAGCCCTTCATTTCTTATCAACTATTCAGCACCACTTTGTGCTTCCTGGATGCTTCCCAGGCAATCGGCTACCCTAGGTTACACAAGCTTTGAATATCGTGATGGACATGGGTGCACAGAGAATCCTGTGCCGATGATGACTTCCAGAAAGGAGAGGAGGAGGTTCAGACAGACCAATTCAGGGCCCTTTGCAGTTTAGCCAGGGCTTGGGTGTGGCCAGTGTGAATGAGCACATTGGAGAGGTAGGTGAGAATGAGGCAGAGATAGAGCAGGGAGACAAAGCCAGTAACGGAGTTAGCAGAAGCCAGCGATACTATTGAGAAAGAAAAAACAAGGATTTCGTTAGCATTCAGTAGTATAAGAGATAAAAAGGAATATCCAATTAACACACCATATAATTGCTTGCAGACATTCTTTTTTATTTAAAGATGAAATAGGAAGAGTTCTAATCAAAACTAGGGTCACAGCCTACATATTAAATGAAAGAAATTGATTGGGTTTTTATTATGCCCTGACTACTGCCAATGTGCCTGGATCACAGATTGCCATAAATTTATACTTATAAACTACTAATTGCCCAAGTCATAATGGTAACAATGGGATAATGAAATCACTCTGATCAAGCTGAAGCCAAATTCTGCTTGACAACATGGGGGCTTGGAGGGGGGGTGCAGAGGCAAGCAAGAAGGATGTTCCCCTCTAACAAACACCAGCAGGGAAATACAAAGACCTCTGAGGTCCCAAGTCCTGTGCTAAGGATGGGGGGGCTTCCTTTCCAATAAATCACTTAAGAAGGAGGGCGTTTACGTTTTTAATATAAGCACTTGTATCCTTTATTTGTCTTGAAAAACTAATGACTGACTTAATCACATTTGATTAAAGGAGATGTGTTGATGTAGTCATGTGTTTCTGATTGCATTAGGCTTGATTGAAAGTGGCAGGGAGAGTATGTAAGAGTCTAACTGGCCCCTATATCTTGTCACTGGGGCTTGGCAGGCACCATGTGGCAGAATCCTGAGGGAATCACTGTGGTGAACAATGTCATCTTTCAACTTGGGGGAGGGGATCCTGGGTAGTAATCTGCAAAATAAAATCAATGCTCCTATACCAGAGCTGATGCAGGACTCAGAACTGATTCTCACACATTTCCGTCTTTGGAGGATTAAAACTAATAATAATAATAAAATGGAAAAGGGGCAAGCATGCACAAAAAATCTTCTCTTCCTAGAAATATGGATGTTGGATGACAAGCTTGGAAGGTTTTAAACATTCTCCCTGTTAACCTGCACAAGAAGACAAGTGTTTACATTGAAAAGTTAATAGGCAAATGTGATTTTCAAAGTGAATTCATTGAATAATCTGCCTTTTTCTGAGCAAGGTAAACAGTGATAAAACAACCAAGCGGTCTCTTAAGCTCCCCTGCACAGTGTCTGAATGGAGACTGTAGGTGGTGCAAGTTAGGCCATGAGACTGATAAAAACACAGAATTTGCTTGTTGGCTTGTTTTATGTATGTGTGTATGTGTGTGTAACTGTGAGATGTGGAGCGTGCATGAGCATGTGAGTGTAGAAGTCAGAGGACAGCCTCCAGTGCCGTTACTTAGGAACTGCCTTGTTTTTGAGACACTCTTGTTCATCGGCTTGGAGCTTACCAAGTAACCTAGCCTGGCTGGCCAGTGGGAGATCCTCTCTTTCTCCCCGGCACTGCACCCATTACATGTGTGCCACCGTGCCCTGCTCTTTTTCATTGATTCTTGAGTTTGAACTTGAGTCTTCATGCTTGCGCGGCAAGCCCTTTACCAACAAAGCTGTCTCCTTAGTCTCAAAGCTTAGATTTCTTGGTTTTCCATGCAATGAGTCTGGGATGGGCATCAAGAGTTTGCGTTTTTAACAAATCCCTGATGGCAGGGATGTAAAGAATGAAGTTAGTGAGCATCCTGCTGGGGCAATATTTCTTATCTGGTAACCAGACAAGGTTTTATACAGCTGTTCAAAACTCTTCGGCATGCCCCACCCGTTTATTGAGTCAAGGCTAAGTGCCCAGTCCTTTTATTTCTAGTCATTTCTGAAAAGGAGGCAGGGATTGGAGCACAGATAGGTAGGTGTGGACATGCATGCCCAACAGACAGCCAGATCTCTCAGCCTGCCATCCCGAGGTTTGCTATTACTGAGCACTGAATGACTTTCTGAATGAACTTTTTAGGTGCATTTTATAAAATAAACACAGGTGATCCTTAAAGAGATGGGACAGCATCGGGATATATGAAGAGAGCAAGAGTGTGCTTTCCGGCCCAAACCAACATCAGTGAAGCTGTCCTGACTGTATGAGTGGGCAGTGCTTGGTGAGCATTCTGGATGTTTTCTGTATTTTATGCAAACTTTTCTATATGAAAACCATGCAGCAATATTCTATGAAAAATAAGTTGAAGACATCGTGTAAGTGTATGTGGGTTCTACTTGTTCATTTCCTGGCTGCCCAGACTTGAAATAATCACACAGAAACTATACTAATTCCAATACTGTTGAGCCAATAGCTTAAGTGTATTTCTAGCTAGCTCTTACATCTTAAATTAACTCATTTCTATTCATCTGTGAATCACCACGAGGTTGTAGCCTACGGGTAAGGGTCTGGCTGGGAGCTTGTATCTTTCTCCTTTGGCAGCTGTATGACATCTCCCTAACTCCACCTTCTGTTCTCCTCTATCTCCCGTCTTACTTTGTTCTGCCCTGTCATAGGCCCAAGCAGCTTTTTTATTCATTAACCAACAAAAGCAACACATATACAGAAGGACTTCCCATACCATCTAAGTTACTTTTAAATATGTAATTTTTATATCTTTTCTGATGTAGTCCACATTTTCAAAGTGAATTTTGAAACTTGTAACTCTCCAAATCCAGCTTGAGTTCTACATAGCCCCTCTGCTCTAGCCTTCCAAACATGAGCCTCTGCATCAACGGTGAACCTAGGCTGCCTTGATTGTCCTTGAGTGAGGTCATGCCATCCCTCGGGGGCCACTTTCTGAAAAACCCTTGGTGAGTTTTCTCAGTTAACAAAACTCTGTATGTCCATCTCTGAGTCTGTGGCTTTGATTGACAGCTGAGGGCCTGGTCACACCCATAAAGAGAAAGCAAGGCTTGACTTCAGCTCAGTTGTTCTCCAACACTGTGACCAATGAGGTTTGCAGACCCCTGGGCTCCTGCTCTGTAGAACACAAAAGAGTGGAAGAGAAACAGAGCTGTTCCTTTGAGGTCAACAACACCATGTTCTTCCCTAGGTCTCTCCCATGGCCTGTGCTCACTCCTCATAATGTGAGATGAGATGAAGCCTTTCCCACAAGTGCCAATTTAGGGACATTAGAAACCCAACATACAGTAGAAATATTCAGAAGCCCCCTTCCCCTTTCTATCCCATTTCCTCACCCTACAGTGAGGATGGGCCTTTCAGGGCTCAACTTCACCTCATGAAGTCACATGCAGGCAGATATATGTATTCTCTGGTGGGTTTCCGTTTTCAAAAGAAAGGGGTGTTTAGTGAAGTATTAATATCACAATTTGAATTTTAGGATGTTGGGCAAACTCTGGAGGTGAGGATCCTGGTTCCATTTTCTAATTCAAATTCTGTTACCTGGTGAAATACTCCTCATGCAGATTATACCCTTAAGAAGCTGTTAGGCAGCCAGGCATAGTAGCCTACACCTACAACCCTAGCACCTGAGAAGCTAAAAAAAAAAAAAGAAAGAAAGAAATTGTTGGGTGACCTTGAATAAGTTGTGTCCTCTTTCTATCTTTCCAGCCTCCTCTCTTCCCACTGGCTCATGCTTCCATCTGTACTAGGAAGATGTTGAACTTGGCTGACTTCCCCACCAGCGACCCCCTCTTCCATTTTGGTACCCTGCATTCTACTATCCTTTGACTATTTGAGTTTACAGAGGTGAAAGATGAGTTACCATTAAAAGGAAGCAAGGACAGGGGGGGGGGGAGGTATGAGACACCAGAAAGAGGGGAGGCGAGTGATTACCAGGAAAAGAAAATGGGTGAGGTGAAAATGAAGGGAGAAATGGGGAAACAGCACAACAAACAAACAAAACTGGAGGCTTGCCTATCCACAGAAAGAGGCTCCAGGCAGCCCAGCCATGGAGAAGATAGACAGACACATTTCTGCATAGCTATTTTCACACTTACATACAATGAGGGCAAAGCCGTAGTTAGCATTTTTAGTAGCTTCAAGCTAATTTAAACTTCATCGTTCTGTTTGACTAGCATTAAAATATCATATAGATTTTTCTCCAGCGGGTTTGTACATCACCGCATAATTGGCACCCTCAATACCTGCTATTACTCTCTCCTGCACAATAGAGGTGGTCAGAAAGTTCATGGGGAAAAAAAATCCCCCTCTGCATCTATTTGATTTCACAACACAGGATGAATGTGAGACAGGGATCTGGTTTTAAATAAATTATTAGCACCATATAATTTCTTGTCATATAATCGAGGGTACATTTCATGTGGAGAAAAAGAGAGAAAATAATTTGCAAATAGGTTTCAGCATGAAAACACGAGAGAATAATACCTCAAACAGAACTTTCAGCAATGAAAAACTGCCTCATAAAATAGGGGTTTTCTTCCTCTGCTCATTTCTTCTTTCTCTCTCTTTTTTTTTTTTAAAGGGGGGAAGGGAACATGTTAATGACAGGCAAATCCCTTTTATTCTAGTTACTATTGCCATTCTTTGCACGTGGGAAGTCTACCACGTGTTTATTTCAGTGTTGTTTTGCTTTTGGTGAATTGGCCTGGTCCAGGTGAGCCAGATACTGTTTTTGGCTCCCCTGTGTTTCGTCATTCTGCCTCCGGTTGCCTGGTTTCCATGACAGGCAGCGTTGATACTTACCAGAGAAGCACCACCACTTTTGGGGACCGAGGAATTGGACTTAAATCCCAGCTTTACCATCTGCCTGCGGAGTGATCATGGGTCTGTTCCCTCTGTTCCCACTGGACCACTTGTCTGTGAAGGAGTGATCTAACAGCACTAACCACAGAGGAAGGGTGAGACTGCAGAAAGCACAGGGCTTTGGAAGTCTCGGCAGAGTATCTAGAATGCAGTGGGTGCTTGCTGAAGTCCAGCCTGATCTACATAACGACACTATCTGCTTGCTGGTTCCCAGATTCCTTTTTCCCCCATGCCATCTGATACTGAGTGGGAATCTGCCTCAAAGTAACCTCTGTCTTTGGTTGCTGCTCTGCTCCTAGGGACCACAGGGGCCAAGGCTGCCTTTCCACTGCCTCCCTGGGATGGGCATCCTCACACAGACTGCATGACTCCGACTCCATCCCCACCCTAACAGATGGATGAGCATCCTGAATAAAGCACCTTTGTTAGAGAGCGATCACCCATCCCCAGTCAGAACCTACGTGCTGAAGTACCTCGCGTCCACATAATATGGCTCTTTATCCTAGCATCTCTCTCCTGAGTCTGTAGCATTTCCATCCTCCAAACACTAGCTGCTAATGAATTATGCATCACACCTAAAAACAAACGAAGATATACGGCGGCATCTTTAAATGGGTTCATACATACGGTTTTAGACAAATGTTGATAAATAAGCCATTCATTCCTGTTAATTTAAGAGAGAGTTATCTAGATGAAGCCATGGTGAGGAACACATCCTCACAAGACCCACCCTTAGAAATTGCTCAGGACCTCATGGAAACCCTCACCCCATCTTTCTAGCTTGATCACCAGTTTCCTCTGATAAACCCAGCTACCTGCATCCAGGCTCAGCTGGTTCTAACGCACAAGCTTCAAGGGGGGCTTTTTCTAAACACCAAGTTCAAGACCACCACTTTCTATTTTAAATTCTCCCTGCGCCCTAATGCATCACAGAGCACAGTGCCACCCATGCTATCCTTCAAGCCCAGAGCTGACTTCTCTCCCCCACATCCTCCTACCACCCTGTTCACTGTATATGCCTTGATGTTCTCAGCTCTACGTTGCAAGTGCCACTCAGCATGAGAAAAGCCCTTTCCTCCTCTCCCTCTCGGGATTTTCTGTTCTTTACCTTGTAGGTCAAATGCCCCCCGTCTGGGTACTCTGTCATGGCTTGAAAGGCACCTGTCTTCACCCGCAGAGCATGTGCAATGGACATCCGTGTTAGACTCAGCCCACCATAGTCTGCAGACTTTCTTCTCCTGCTTGAATTTTCAGTTCTCTAAGGTCTGTTTTGTTCCTCTTTGCTTTGGTGCCTGCCTCTCATTCTGCAAGTTTGATTTTGGTTTACTCAAGATGAGAGGCTCGTGTAACAGATCGGAAAATGCAGGCCACATGGAGTGACCGTGGTGGCTTTTATAGAGCATCTGTCTTGGTAACCAATGTGTTTGATAAAGTTCACATCCTCACTCAATTTTCTCCATGCCCAGGTCCGAGGCATCTTGGCATCACTTTATAGGAGAGGCAGGTGACTGACTTGTTACTAACGTCCTGGTGTGAGTTGTGGTCAAGCCTGTCCCTTCTCCCTTTTGTTCAGATTCAACCTTTTTCCTTCCTCCCGGTACCCTAGTCTTTCTATCAGTTACCTAAATAGCTCTTATTAATTATTCTTATCTTTCTACTTATCTTTTATTTATAACCAAAGGTTCTCCACTGCCTTCCAGTTCCTTTGCCTCTTTCTCACTTCTTGATTCAACTCCTATTTTTCTTCCTCCTCCCATCTTTTCACTTCCCCTCCCACCATTCCTTTCCTCTCCTCCCACCCTTTCTCTCCCTTCCTCTGCCCTCCCCTCCCATCTTTTTTTTTTCCCATTCCTAGTAGTATTCCTTCAGGAAATGCCAGAGCTTTCTTGCTCTGTGCTTGGTCTCTAACTTGCTCTACTTCTTTGGCTGTGCCTGTTTCTGGTTCTCTTGCCCTCAACCTAATACTTTATTCCCAACATTCACAGCCTTGTTGAAGCTCTACGAGGTGGACGGCTGTCACTCCAGAACAAAGGAGAAAACCTAACACAATAGCCCTGTCACTACCTAAGCTCCCAAGGTGAAGTAAGCAGTTCAGTTTCTGGCCACATATCTGCCCGCTTCTGAGGGTGGCAAAGCAACAGATGCCTTACAACTGACTTGCTTGTGAAAACTTCTCTGAGAAAAGCCTCAGTTCCACAGTGTAAGCTTCTTGTCCTATGGTATTTGTAATAAATTCTATAGAGTCATAATGTGACTCTTCTGGGGGATGTGTTGATTATGTGATTGCAAACAATTTTGCTCATTTAACTGTTCATTAACATAAAAACGAAAAAATTCTTAGAACATATTTTGCATAGATTTCAAATTTAAAGAATTTAATCAAAAGTAAATATAACCTTGGAAATTAAGCAATTAAATATTAGAGAATTAAAGACTACACTAGTATGATTAGTAATTGTGGGTATTTTGTTTCTTTCTCTTATAAAGGAGGTTCTTAGTAATTAAAGCCTTATAAGATCATTAGGGACATAGGTGGAAGTAACTCAGTCCCCAGCATGACAGGAGGGACAAACAGAAAACATCTTGTCCTATGTGTCTGAGAGATGTTTGCAAACAGAGAATGGGGACAAAAGAGTATCCCCAAGAGAAGTGAGAAAAAATTCAATTACCAGGAAATAAGAAAAGAAATTTTATAACTATTGGGGGAAATCCCAATGGCTCTGTTCCATACTCTTTTGAGTCCCGTAAGACCTTACCTATGTCTAATACACCTCTGGTACCTCTAAACCTAACCTAGCACTACTAGCACCTGGGCATAATGGATGTTGAATAATTGTTTGATGAGTGAATATTTGACATTTTGAGTGTTTACTATATTAAGCTTGTCTGAGTGATGTGTATGTGTATACACTCACAGAAAATTTGACTATAACCTTACAAGGTTGATATACTCATCATTTCAACTAAGATGAAGAAACTGAGGCACAGAGCTTAAATAGTTTATTTAAGACCACCTAGGTAGTCAGGGGTCTAGCTCAGGCTATTGGGGACTAGCCTACCACAAATACAGTTACCAGGAATCATGCTTTGGAGAGGTGTAGTTTCTCTAGAGGGACTATCTTGTTCTGTGCTAGAAAAAAAAGTTTAATCTTCTCAGTAACCTGATGTTGTAAATAGCAGTGTTCTGATGGAAGAAAACTGAGAGTCACAATGTCTAGGAACTTAAGACAAGTCACAAAGCTAGAAAACTTCAGAGTCAGCTCCTCATGTCATCTTATTGACTTCAAAATAAAGTAGCTCCTGGACTGTTGTTGTCTGAGAGATGTGGCCCAACCACCCTCCCTCATTTTGCCTTTGTAAAATAATCCCAGCAGAAATTCTCTTCATCTGAACCCTGACATAGATAGGCCAGTGTGGCAGAGGACAATACAACAGAGTATAAAGGGTTGTGGCTGTACTGAAGAAATGAGTTAGTTAAAGGAGATGCCCGGATATAAAGCCAAGTGCTCAGAGACATGAGGGTGACTCCAGCAGGATAGGCAGCAGCTGCTCACCTCTGGGCTACATATTCTTTAGTCTGAGAGGTTCAGAGATGAGAAACATGGCCTGTGTTGAACTCACAGAGGAGTTCAGCTTCCCTCAGAGGGTTACTAGGCACGTCTCTGTTCAGGGCATGTCACTCCCTGCTTCCAGCTGCTGGCCTAGGAAGACCTTTTCACTTTGGTTCGCTGACCTCCACATACGAGCACAACCCAGTTCAAAGCACACCACGACTGGTTCAGCCAGACATACTCACAGTCCTGGGCTTTTGAACTTGGAGAGGAGCAAGGGAGCAAGACAACTGGAGAGTGCTATCCAGGTAGGGGATGGATCCTCTCTTGCCGAGCCGCATATTGGCTAGCAAACTTTGTTCCTCCTAAGGAGATGGCAGAGAACGACAGTCTGCTGCATGTTCAGATTATAGGCAGCTTCCCATGGAACTGGGGAGCTATGCATTAAACAGTCAGCTATCTTGTGTTCTGGTCCCACAATTCCTGCCTACTGAGCTGCTTCAGCTGTGAGCTCCAGTTAGAGTCCCTGTTTCTCACTCCCTGCACTTGTCACCCACATGCTTTCTTCCAGTCCTAAGAAACTGCTCATTGGTGCCTAAGTCTCTGGCCCTTCACTCCCTTTGCCTAACAGAGGACCTCACAGGGAACCTGACCCTTCAACGTCTCTCCATTTCAGCTCTCTGAAGATGGACTGAGCTCAAGCCTGTGGTGAAAGGGGAACTGTCTTTAAACCTTCCAAAGCTGGAGAAAGAGACCTGGGCAGAAGACGTAGGCACCTCACAGAAGCTGTGTGATTTAATCTCTCCAAATCCCAAACTGGGTGTCTTTAAACTGTAATTAGAAATAACACCTACCATAGAAGTTTCCTGAAGCAAGATAATGCATTTAGAATGTGCAGGGATTCAATGAACAGCCCCCTTTGCTTGAGCATCTGCCTTCCATATCCTGATGTTGATTGTGACGCCATGGGAACATGAGGAACGCTTTCTGAATCTCTTCTATTACTCTATACTTCCTTATTATTTTATGAGAACTACTTCCCTGGCATTTAAAATAGTTCCTCAAAAGAAGACATTAAAGGAATCGTGCCTGTTCTTCTGTCTTTTGCCTTTTCCAAATGTTCAACTCCAAATGAGTTACGCATGGAGCTTAGCTTAGTTCCAATCATTGATCACCCAATTTTATTCATATTTCATACACACACACGCACATATATATGTGTGCGTGTGTGGGATTTGTTTATATGGTGTTATGGTGCTGTGGATTAAACTCAAAACCTTGTGGATTCTGAGCCAATGCTCTATCTACCAATAGTGTGTATCCCTAAGTCTCACTTTCACTTTTTCTTTGGACGCAACATCTTACTAAGTTGTCCACGTTAGCCTTGAACTCCCCCTGCAGCCTAGGCAGGTCTTGAGTTTTCAATCACGCAGCTTCAGCATCCAGAGTAGCTGGGCTTACAGGACAGGCCTAGGCCACCCAACCCCACTAGTGACTGGTATTTATGATCTACCTGGCTTATACCTTGTCTCAGTCTCTCAAATTGCTTGTGGGGTGTTTTCTCACTCAGATCATTAGACCTCTACTGTTATAGGCAATTCATATACTCAGTACCATCGGCCTAGCTTCATGTATCACCACTGGTGGCCCTACTTCAGTAGGAGACTTTCTGTTTAGATTCTCGAAAGAGTTAATGATGCTAGCCTGTATTCCTTTGTAGTCTATATATATTTTTATTTCTATCTAATTATCTATGTACTGGGTTTATATATCACTGCAGTTCATTCTCATGATCATTCCCTTCTCCAAAAATAAACACATGGGCTGTGATTGCTGTAGGCTCTTGGCACGCTCAGTGAGGCTGGATGCACTATATCGCAGATAGCATCTCTCTTTCCTTCAAGGCCTGGGTCTCTAGTGAGAAGTATCTGGTATTAACAATGGCCCTGGGCTAATTTGGGTTGTAGCCTAATCTTTGTTCCTGAATTTATGGTACATGGCTATATTATTTTACCTCTATGAATTTCAGCATTTTCCTCTGCGATACTAAAATAATTATGTCTGCCTTGATTAACTCCCAGGGTAGTTATGAAGATCCAAAGATATGTGATGTATTTCAAAAAATTATAAAGTAACATACAAATGCATGATGTTCATATTATTAAATTTAATGCTAATCAAAGTAATTGGGTAGGAACCAAAATGATACTAAGAAATGAGCCATTTTAAGTATTGGTCAGATGTTAG
This sequence comes from Alexandromys fortis, assembly GCF_014885135.2. Classification (NCBI taxonomy): domain Eukaryota; kingdom Metazoa; phylum Chordata; class Mammalia; order Rodentia; family Cricetidae; genus Alexandromys; species Alexandromys fortis. Next base: position 10,570,206 of record NW_026067926.1, on the reverse strand, counting down.
CACTACCCAGTTAATGCTAAGTTTTACTTCAGGGAAATAATTTAGAAATACTGGCTGCTACTGACGTAGAATTCAAATTTTAGAAGAAATGTCTAAGTAGATATTGAATAAATATAGATGTAGACAGTACTTTCCTATGCATTGCAAACAGAGAAACACAAACACACCTCACAGATGTACACATATCCTCCTCTCTCTCTCATTCCCTCCCCCCTCATATATTTTACATGAAGAAACCACCACTCAAGTATGAAATAATGGAATTTTTATAGCTATGCTTTAAAAGGAATTTTTTCAGAGCTACCAGCAAATGATGTATTAATTGCAGAAAACAGCATTGCACCACATAGCAACACAACCTTCAGAAAATTCTGGTCTTCCACGTTCTAAGGATGAAGACATCAGAGACGCACAACTTGCTTCTGGCCACACTGCTTGTAGATGATAGAACTAGTCTTCACGCCTATGTTTGCTTTTCCAAAATCCCCAGGCTCCGCACCAGGCGACTTCTCAGACACGCCTTCTTTTGACTGATTTTTGTGTATCAGTCCCATAAAAGCCACAGTGCAGGTTTTAAATAAAAACTCCTGGACTTCATGCCTGAGAAGTTTGGTCTAGTAATTCAAGGCTGAGTCTTCCAAAATCTATGTGCTTGGTAAAGCTGTCGGGTTTCATGCCACAAGGTGCTACTGTGTCCAACATGTCACCCAAGAAAGGATCTAAACTGACAGTAATTCTTCAAAGGGTTAAAAAATTGGGTAAAGACATTTGGGAAGCACCTATGCGCACCCCCCCACCATCTATCTTACATACTTACAGCTATATAAGCTCTACGTACATCCCAGTCTCATCCAAGGGCGGAGTTTTTTATTTCTTTGTGCATCCCAGTGCCTAAAGCAGTGTCTAGTATAAATCCAATGCTGTAAATATTTGCTAAATACGTTAATGAAATTCGCTGACTTCCTTGGCAAGGAGCTAAGCACGTAAATAGAACGGGTCTCTAGTTCTATGTTCCCTAATGTCTGTATAATTTTTTAAATGGCTAAACCCTGATACAGATGTTCTGATCCAGCAACGTGTGGGTCCTTTTCATGGCTCTGTAAACTTTCTCCTGAAATTATTAATGGAAGTTGGAGAGAAAACATACCACAGTTCAATTCAGATTTGGACTCCTCAATCCCTTTGGCTCATTTCCTCCCAAATTCATGAGTTCAGGAGGAGCTTGTCAATTCTCTGAACGGGACGACTGTGGAAAACCAATTTATGAATCCAATCAGAAGCAAGCAGAAGTGACTCCACTGGTTTGATGGATGTGCCTCAACGAATTGCTGCCTCCCTTGGAAGCTGGCGGCTTGGATGAAGTTCGAAGAGAGAACATAAGAGATCTATTTGTGATGCAATATGGATCCCGAGTGCATGGACCCAGAGGTGGGAAGGCAGCAGCCTGCATCCATTAGCATTGCCAACATCTGTGCTCCCTTCCAGCCACCTCCACCGAGGCCAGCTGACCATGATCTGTCACCATATCTGGAGCTCAAATGTTCCACATGAGCAGAGCATCTGCAACATCAGTATTAGAGCGAGCCTTATGAAAGAAATGTAACTGGGGTGGGAGAGCATGAAAGATTTAATTTTTAAACCTCTCAATAATGGCTACCAGATTTCTAAAGGATTCAGCATACCACTGGATCAAATTTCATGCTGTTAATGACCTTACTCCAAAGCAGCAGTACACTTTGTGTCCTAAGTTGTGATCTGCGCCTTCATTCATCTTCCACACCTTAACCCTGTAGATTTCCCCATGCCTATAGCCTTTGCCATTCAGGAACAGCCAGCGTGGTGTTTTTGAATTATCATGGTAAGGTTGGAGTCTGAATAGCCATATCTAACAAATGGAGACATTCACGCTCAAAGAAGTTGAATAATGCATCTAGCCATTTAACAAGATCCTGTCTCCTCTGGAGTCTGGGATAATTTTCACCCCATTACCATTTGTTGGACCTGCACAACTGTGGAAACATTTCAGTCCACTTCCCTCTGTCCTTCGGGTTTGGCCTTTTGGCCTCTTGCCAACTCCCTATATCACTTCCCTCAACCTGTCTGCTCACACATACCCTTCACGACTAGTCTTAGGTCTTTGCTCTACAAATTGGCCTCAAGTCTGACTCCTGGAATTACTGCAGGACAGAAATGCTGAGGGCACCTTTGCCAGTTGCGGGGTTGGTGAAGATTTTCTCCCAGTCAGTGGGTTGCCTTTCTGTCTTAGCGACAGTGTCCTTTGCTTTACAGAAGCTTCTCAGTCTCAGGAGGTCCCATTTATTCAATGAGGCCCTTACTGTCTGTGCTGCTGGGGTTATATGTAGGAAGTGGTCTCCTGTGCCCACTTGTTGAAGAGTACTTCCCACTTTCTCTTCTATCAGGTTTAGTGTGTTCAGACTGATATTGAGGTCTTTAATCCACTTGGACTTGAGTTTTGTGCATGGTGA
>NW_026067926.1:10334351-10566490 GCF_014885135.2 Alexandromys fortis | reverse complement strand
GAAATCTCAAGGTCCAAATCAGGAGCAGAAGGAGAGAAAGCACGAGCAAGGAACTCAGGACCACGAGGGGTGCACCCACACACTGAGACACTGGGGATGTTCTATCGGGAACTCACCAAGGCCAGCTGGCCTGGGTCTGAAAAAGCCTGGGTTAAAACCGGTCTCACTGAACATAGCAGAAAATGAGGACTACTGAGACCTCAAGAACAATGGCAATGGGTTTTTGATCCTACTGCACGTATGGGCTTTGTGGGAGCCTAGACAGTTTGGATGCTCACCTTACTAGACCTGGATGGAGGTGGGTGGTCCTTGGACTTCCCACAGGGCAGAGAACCCTGATTGTTCTTTGGGCAGACAAGGGAGGGGGACTTGATTGGGGAAGGAGGAGGGAAAGGGGAGGTGGCGGTGGAAAAGAGACAGAAATCTTTAATAAATAAATAAATAAATTTAAAAAAAAAGAAATGCTGAGGGCAGAAGGGTAACCCGGGACATGATGGGTAGTGACAATATCATCATTGTGAGGTGACAGGGTCTTTGGGGGGAGTGTTTTAGTCAAAGTTTCTAACTAAAACTCAGAGAGTTTCAGACACAAATCAAGTGTTCAGTTTTCAGAACTAGTGACCTAGCTTCTCCAGTATTGTGACTCTGAAGGTACAAAATTAGGAGAGTTTCTCCTTCAAGGATCACAGGTGATACAAGAATGACAAACATGGGCTGCAAGGCCCATTTTCTGTTTCTTAAAGAATCATGAGCACCATTTTCCTTAGCCAATGCTGTGGAAGAGATGGATTCAAGGAAACTCCTCTATGAGGGATAGTTCTGAGAAGCATGAGGTTGGGGCTTCTCCACTAGACTGCCTCAGAATTGAAACACTAAGAGAAAGTTCCTCTTCTTCCCAACGAGCCCTTGGCTGTGCCCAAATAATGGAGTTCACTGATTTTTGATCTGCAAAGAATATGCTAAAGCATTGAACATAACCTCCTTTCTGTGAGTCACCAAAGGCCCCAACCCAGAATGTCCCTCAGTTCTGAAGTGCCCAAGAAATGGTTCTGCTCACTGACGTTGGCCGGCATTTGTGCTGGACTGTTTTAATGACTGAGTTGCCCGTTTAAGTTCTAAGCTGGGGAGCTCAGGGGGATTCTGTGTAATCAGACTCTCAGCCATGTCCAATGAAAAGGGAAAGGCAAGGGTGGAACCCTATGGCTGGGCTCCCCTCCACACCAGTACCACTCTTGTTACTGCACTCTTCCTCAAAGCCCTAACAATAAGCCTGTGGGCTGCAGATTGTTTTCTTTACTTTCAGAGACCCAACGTGACTTGTTCAAGTCTACAATGATCTTGAATTCATATCTGTCAGCTACCACGGCTGCTTTCTCCTTCATCATGTTGCCTCACGTAGAAAGGGAGGATGGAGAAAGTGGTGCCCAGGAGTTTTGATTAGGGCAGAGCATGTAATTGAGTGAGATCTGCTCTGAAGGTCAGACTCAGGTCTTAGAGGTCTCCATGCATCATTGAGTCATTGTTTCTGAAAAACAGTTGTCAGGTAAGGCTTGAACACCTGGTCTCCCCTGCTTAAGGAAGGTCACCTCATAATTAGCTCTGTGACACAATTCACTGGAATGAGAAGGATACTCTTCAATTGTTTCACAGTGGATAACATATGCCTCATTAATCAGAAACACATCAACCTGAGCCTGAGAACTAATAACATGAGAGAGATTAATGAATTGGCCTCGCTGGGGACCCAACAGCAGCCATGCACTCATTCTTCAAAGGTGCCCACTGTGCTTGGGCTTAAAAGATGGGCAGACACATGAGGGATGAAGGGTAAGCCTGGGGAAGAGGAAAGGGAGGAGGAGCTGGAGGAAGAAGATAAAGAGGAGGAAGAGGAAAAGAAGGAAGGGGGATCTCCTACAGGTCTTTTCCCAGGGTATGGGGAAGGAATGAAAAGGCATACAGAATCCTTAGGGTAAGAAATGGAGCCAAGGGTACCATTCAAGAAGAAAAAGAAAAAAAAAAAAAACAGAAATTAGAAATTTAAAAGGTTAAATCTAAGAGCAAAAGCATCCAACAGAGATGGGTATGGCGTCTGCCGCCAGCATGGCATTTCTGCATCCAGTTAGGCAACAATATAGAGAGGAATGAGGAACACGCAGCTCAGGTTTTGATGACAAATCATTTATTTTATGGCCTTGTTCATTCCTTTGTTCTGATTCACCTACCCATTTGGCCAGTCAATCAATAGTCATCATTGAGAATCTTGACCTCGAGCTGAAGAATGCCAGGTGACTATGCCACCCTGGCTATTTTATCCCAACCATAAGTTATAATGACTGCTGTGTCTTTCCAGACCTTTCTCCCTCTGATTTCCAGTGCCCAGAAGTTGTTATGAGATGGGTCTCTTCAGCATTCCTCATCTTCTTCCTGATCCAGAGCCTAACTTATGTGAAGATAAACCTCCCTTCCCTCCAGATCAGAGCTAAGTCTCCAATCTAATGGAGGACCTTGAAAGGACAAGGAATTTAGATAAGGGGACTATGGCAGAGAGAGATAGAGCCTGAAGATGAAATCTCCAAGGCTTAAATTTAAGCAGTCTGATGTCTGTAGAGACACAACTCCATAACCTAAAACAGTGTATATAGTTACATTATACAGCATTCTGTTAGCATGCACATGTACAGAGCGGAATGACTATGACATTCAACCAAATTTGCATTCCAGAAGTTAGTCCTGGAGTATTATATCCTTCTCGTTTGCTTTCTGCTTCCTTGGTGTCCATAGAATGCATTTGTTTCTGGTAGTCTTCAAGCCCTACTCTTGCCTAGTATTCATTTTCAAGGATTCAGGATTGCTCCAATCTTCCTCTCTTTGCCACCAACTGAAGACTTTAGTGTCCCTTTAGATTTCTCATTATGCCTAATCTAGGAAAATGGGAGTTTTCTTTATGGGGTGTTCCCACTTGACTTTATGGTGTCCTCCCCACCGTCTCCTTGAAATTCCTACTTAGGAGAACAAACACATGTTATCTCTTGCTCAGGAAGCAAGTTTACATATGAAGACACTGAGGCTCAGGGAGAATGGCCACTTATTAATGGCCTCAAAATGGTTCAGATGAAGACATAGGGGCTGTCTGTCTTTCTGTAGTCTGCTGTCTCCTCCCTGGAGGCTTACAGGATCAGACAGTATGGTGGAATTGAAATTTCCACAACCAGTAATATGGCAATGTCGTCTCCAGTTGCTTACTGTTCACATGACCCTTTACCCTGCTAGCAGGTGGGCTGAAATTAACCCCCAAAATTAACCCTTGCTAAGGACTTTAAACTTTTCCTACTCATGACCCCTTTTCACCTGAGAAGTTTTTCTGCAGCCCTGGTATATAGGTCCACGAAATGTCTGTGAATAAAGTATCTAGTGATGAGAAGCCATAAAGAGAGTTGTCTTTGCTCTGCATCTAGTCTTAGCATTAATGACAGAGACAGATTGACTTTGAGTGTGCGTCTTGATTTTTACACAAAGAATTACAGTTCAGCTGTATATCTGACACATAGATTATCTTCAACATCTTTCAGAGTTGGTTTATGTTTTGATTTTGTCATCACCAACTTTGCATACATATGTGGTGAGAAAAACTGATGTAAGTCTAGGGCCACATCAGAAATGGTCCTCATCCCATGCCCAAATCCATTTAATGATGTTTTAAAAATGAAAGCCAAATCAGCAACTCAAACAACAAGTTTTAAAATGTTAGAAAGAAATACAACCCAAAGATACATTAATTTGATACTTCCACCGAGGAAAGATGGAGAAATAGATCAGAAGTCTCTGTTTTCTCACATTAAACCATTTTGTTTCTACCACAGCCAAAAACTTTGTCTGTAGAATAAAACACTTCAGTTTATAACATACAATAGTTTAGCGACTGAGCTGAGGCATTGTGGGATACTTTCATTGTTGTGAAGGCATACTTGATGCAGTGTGTGTGCGTGCACACACATACATGTGTGAGTTTCTGAGCTGAGGCCATCAAAACTCATTGGATTAAGTTTTGGTCACTGTATATCTAGAAATATTTTACTGCCTCAATTTCTCTGCAACTCCGACTCAGTTATGTGACCCCATAGTTTGGCCAGACCCACAGGTTTTTAAAGCTGACATCATTATACTTAAACATGTACTCATTTCTTTCCTTTTGTTTCAGTACTGTGAACCCCAGGTAATGACTTTATTTTTCAGTTACTATAACCAACCCACAGTATAGCATTTGAAACCACAAAGTGAGAGTCCAGGGAACGGAACACCTTCACTACATTACGTGATGTTGGCTGATGATTGTTCCCATTAATACAATAAAACACTATTTTTGTTGGAGTCATTTATTACTTAATGCTAATTTTCACTCCAAAAGTATCATTTAAGCACCAAATCCAAACACTGTGGCTTTCAGCAGAGTAGGTTATTTTATACAAATTAATACCACTTGAAATTATACAAGCTCTCCTTTTAAAGTGAATTCCTCACACACACCACTGAGGTTGACAGCCGCGGGGTAACTGGGTGGCCATGAGGGTGGCTCTGTTTTGTTCTGTTCCACATCCTGGGAGCATTCTAGTGTCTGAAAGACTGTAGGAGTCTACCTTAAAGAGACTTGAATCAGCATCAATTTTTTTAAGTACTTAAAAAACAGTGCTGTTCATACAATGCCCAATCTGTCCATTTGCCCCTTTCAATCCCAACCTCTGTTTAATCTCTGAAAGAACCTTCCTTGGAGTTCTTTCCCTTCTCCTCAGTATTCTTTCCTGCACTGAGTTCTGTATTCTTTCCCTGTGGGTGAAGGGTTTTCTACTCAGTTAGGTGTGAGTAAAAGACAGGAAAACAAAGTTCCTCTAAAAGTTCTCTGTATCACTAACCTGATTCTGAACACTGGTGAGCTGACCTCATACATGATGTTGCACAGAGGTCTGGCTGAGGGCTAACCCTGAGTGAAAGGCTAAGTGCTTGCGAGTCTCAATTCTCCAGTCCTTTCTACAGAAATACATTGACTCATGATAGAATCAGACAGACAGGTTTTGAGACCCAGTTCTTCTAATATCCAACTACTCAGCCTAAGAAGTATTTTCTTCAGTCTCTGGGGTCCTCGATACCTCTCTCTGTGAAATGATGATCTTGGTAGTAAATGTCTCATAGGATGTTGTATTAACTGAGATAATGACTACTAGATTCTTCCAAAAATTTGTGATGGATTACTTTTAGCTCCCGCATCTAGTGTTTTCCCAAATAGTACATCCACTATCATTTCTTTCCTCTCAGGAAACATTGGTCAACATCGTTGACTCTGGAACATTCTCTTCTTTTGAAAAATGCAGGTGGCTATGAGCCCAGTGGAAGGTGAAAGGCAGGACTCAGGAGAGCAATGACTTCTTGACACCATCAGATCGCAACAGCTGTGCTGCTTTCTACTACAGGGCACGTTTCAACTCTGCCCTTCCTTTCCCATTTCTCCTTCCTAAGCAGTGGGTACCCTGTGGGTGGGGCCCACAAGATCCATCAGCAGGTTGTTTAAATGTCAGGGGAGGCCATATTGAGACAGAGGAGAGCTCTGGTAAGTACCAACTAAATGCCCATGAAACAAGCCAAGCAGGTCTCATCAGAAAGCCTAGACAGAGAAGTCAAAAACAAATAGTGAGCAGATGTCCAAGCAGGAATGGCTGCCTGAAGAGTAAAACAGCTCAGGAAACAGCCAGCGAAGATAAAAGCAGACGGAGAGGCTAATCCTCCCTTGGAGTGGAACGCTCCTATCTAATTTTCAAGCCCCACGTGCAAATTCCACCTAGTCTTAAAATATTCATTTCTCTTGGGATTAGATGACTTGTTAGGGGTCTCTTCTTTGGAGAAGGCTGATTTCCCTCCCTTAGTAAACATTAATTACCTGGAGGTTTTCTTCTGGGAATGAAACTTTGTGAGAGTCTCCCCATCCAGGCTGGCATGTCAATTGGTATTGTCTGTCACTTTTAAGGTCTTGTTTAGGGAACCATACTGTTGACATCTTCCAGATATAGCTTCCTTGTCATATATAGATGATACTGTCTCATATCAAACATTCTGCCCTGGTCCTCTGGCTCTTACAGTTGTTCCACCGCTCATCTGGGACATTCATGCCCTGAGCATTAGTGTAAAGGTTGTATGATAGATTTATCAGCTGGAGCTGAACATCGTACACTCAATTGTTCTATTAATTTTGACAAGTTGTAGCTCTCTTTAATAATCTCCATTTTGCTGGAAGAAGAAGCTTCTTTGGTGAGTGGTGAGAGTTATGTTTTCCTGAGGTGTTAAGATAAGAATTTAAAATGAAGTTAGAAACTCCTCTGGCTTAGGAAAGCAATGGTATTAAGTTCTCCTTTAGGGTTCATCACCTCGCCAGCAATGCCTAGCTGGCTAGATTTTCAGTACCATGCATGAATTCCCTCTTATTGAGTGGACCTTAAGTCCAGTTGGATGGTTGCCAGTTGACCCTAAGATATAAATATCACTATTGCACACTTGGGAATATCTTGTCATACTGGTCATTGTTGTGGTTCAGATGATTTATCAGCTATAGCTGAGTAGGACTATTGATTGCTTTTCTTCCCTAGCAACTTGCATAGCACCTTCTGATGCTATGAGAGCTAGTCTTCAGGGAGGACACTTCCAGGTCAGGTCTGGATCAATTCCTCTGTATCTGAGTTTGAAGTGTGTCATATCTTTAGCAAAGAACACTCAAGTTCTTTGACACAACCAAGGGCAGTGGCAATAGCCTATATTATTTTGGGAGTCTCTTCAATTCTCCTGATCAGTGACTTGAAGAGAGCTTTCCCATGTCTGGCCCTGGGACCTTAGATGGTCTATTTTGTATTTCTAACATGGTCTTTACATGCTGTGCTGGGAGGAGTAGTTGAAGCTTACGAACAATTAATTGTCAGCAGAATCATTTGCCATAGGTTCAGGATGGACCTGATGCAGGAAGGGAGGGGATGTTCAGAGAGAGAACTTTAAGGGTGGATCTGCTGAGCTCAGCCAGGAGCTGGTTTCTAGTTTTGAATCTGCAGCATTTCTGCTCTCCACAGTTGCTGGAGTCTTAACCAGTCAGCCCTGAAGAAGGCTGTGGCTTTTTCCTAGGAATTTCATGACCAGCGCTGTGGCTTACACTTAAACAGTTTCACCCCATTCTTGGTGCTGTTTACCTATTGTCACCTCTCATTTCACTGTGGTCAATTAGGTGCTTAAAGAACTCGAAGCACTTTCTTTTTTTTTCATATATTTATTTTTCTTTATTTTCTTTCATTTTTTTCTTTATTTATTAAAGATTTCTGTCTCCTCCCCGCCACTGCATCCCGTTTCCCTCCCCCTCCCCCAATCAATTCCCCCTCTCTCATCAGCCTGAAGAGCAGTCAGGGTTCCCTGCCCATTGGGGAGTCCAAGGACCTCCCACCTCCTAGCCACATACTGGGCCCTAAGACCTTTGTCACATGTCCCTTCTTTTGCCCCTGGACTTTTCTTTGTCTGAGCCTGATTACATTCAAAGTAAGTGTCAGGTTGCTACCTAGTGAGGTCTGATTGACAGTCAGCAGTGTGAACACACCTGATAGGTTAGGACCCATGCTACCAACTTAGCTTAGGGCACAGAGTGCCCAGCCAGTCTCTGCCAGGCCAATCTTCTGATTTCTCCATATGTGGACAAGCATGGAGAATCCCCATGATAAGGATCTAAAGCATTTTAGATAAATCATGAGAAATTACAGGAGGCTTTTATTTGAATTCCTCAATTTTTCACAATGCTTGGAATGGCTAGAATAATTTCGACTTTGGCTTGGGGACAAGACACAGATAATAACAAAATTCTTGGCTCTGGCCCTGGGGAGATGTAGAGGGAATCCCCTTGTTCGTGGTGAAAAACTGATGTGCCCAGGTCCTTGACAAATGAAAAGCTGTGGTCATGTGGATAGGAATGGATGGATGTGTGAAGAAAGCATTTATAAAAACTATAAGAAACATAAAAGAACTGGAGGGGAGGCTCTCATTTCTGTTTGCACATCATGCTGTCTTTGTACAACAGCAAGTCCCCTCTCGAGTTTATATGTCACCAGGTTCATAAAAGACATTAGACACGAGCTTTTATAAAACACATTATAGATTAGCAAAGATTCCTGTCTATTTACTTAGTCATCCATTAACTTGATAAGTATTAATTAAAACACTATTCTGTGTTGGACAAGGGCTGATATACTTAATGGACATTAGAGAACAAAGGAATGGAATCTGGTGCCTTAGGAACTTCTCTTCTGCCCAGGAGAGCTTTGCTCTGGTTGGGTAGAGATGTTAGCCTGCTGGTCTTAGAAGCAGTGAGGGAATCTTAAAAAGCCTATTGGAAGAAGAATGGCATCTCAATGCTCACTCAGAACTTCAGAGACAATGTCCTAGGCTATGTGTCTACAGATACTCAAGTCCTCTGTTGCTTTGCTTAAAAGAGAGAAACCCAAGTTCACAAGATCATCTTACCTTTCAGTAGCTAAAATAGTAGGATAAGGTTGCTGCTGTGAATTGTATATGATTTTATGAATTAAATAAGACATTAGAAAGTCTTGCTCCAAAAGGGAAAATAGCATGTGCTCAGGGAACTATCACAAAAGCTAGAATTTTACATGAATTTTTATGCCTCAGAGATAAAAGCTGATTCATGTAAAATTCCAGCTTTTGTGATGGTTCTCTGAGCACACATAGATGAGTACATATATAGTTTTTTTTTTTAATGGAAAATGTTACTTTTGAATCGCCAAGTGCCCTTTATGTCATACAAGATGTATGCATAAAAACTCAAAAGACATGGTTCTACATATTCCCAGACACATGCAAGTTTCAAAAGCCATACTTCATTTCCATATTTCGTTTATGCCATATGTTCATGTCTTTGGAGTTCTCCAAATCCCAACTGTGAGAAATATGGTCACATATCATTTTCCGGTGTCCTCAATTCCTTGGAGGACCAGGTCAGATGCTAAAATTTTAAGGTCCTCATTGACATACTTTATTTAACCAAATTTACTTAGAGAATATTATCCTAGCAACACATATTGAAACGTTCATTAAATATTTTTTGCATCTTTGGCACTAAATATTTTTATTGAAAAAATTTTATAAAATAAATGCTATTCATGCTTTTTCAGTACTCCAACTCCTCCTAGATCTCCTGCACCTACCTGTAATAGAAGAATGCTCATTTGTTTCCCAGTCGCCCAGGACTGACACAGAAACTATATTAATTACGACGCTACTTGGCCTATTAGCTCAGGCTTTTTATTAACTAACTGTTACATCTTAAATTAACCCATTTCTATTAATCTGTGTCTTGGCACAAGGCTGTGGCTTACTGGTAAGGGTATAGCCTCTGTCTCCTTCAGTAGCTACACGGCATCTCTCTGATTCTGCCTAATCTCTCTATAGATAATTCTTCCAGCCTGGCTATATTCTGCCCTGATGTAGGATGAAGCAGCTTCTTTGATTAACCAATGGTAGTAAAACATATTCACATACATATAGTAGTAAAACATACAGAGGAAAATCCCACATCATCTCCCCTTTTCTGTCTAAATAAAAAGGAAGGTTTTAACTTTAAGATAGTAACATTACATATACAAAACAGCTATCAAGCAAGAATTATAGTTACAATATTTAGTCTATTTACATTTGGCAAATTAAGGAAAATACTTTATCATCTATCCTATTTTTGTGACTCTAAAGTTTTGCATCTGATTTATCTTTTATCATAACTAAGGAAAACTTTAACCATAACTATTTGTCTTCAACTCTTCAAAGACCTCAGAAGGATATAATGTTACCTAAATAACAGGAAGTGCATTATAAGCATCTTCCAAAGCTTTAGAATTGGCAGAGACATCTAACTTCCTGGACAGTCACCCAAAGTTCTTCTGTAACATTGAGGCATCCATCTTCAGCCCATAGTATCTGGCAAACTATTCCATGAATCAGGAAATTTGAAAGACTGCTTTGCCTATATTGGCAGTTTGTTAGTCACTTTCTTCTGTGTCCTGCAGAGTGTCTGGCAGACTCTTTTATGAAGCAGGAACCCTAAGGTACTGTCTTACCTTTAGACAAATTTAGTCGTCATTTCTGTGGGTCCTGCATGTCCAGTTCATACAGCATATCATCAAGCAGTTCAGGCAAGAGCAGTGTCTCTCTCAAATGGCTAGAAAACTCTATAGGAAGTCTCTTCAATGCCCATCATCCTCTTGAAGCAACTGATGCTGCTAGAAGCAGATGTGTCTCACTATTGAGTGATGGAGGAAGGTCATTAGTTAATAAAGAAACTGCTTGGCCCTGATAGGTTAAAACATAGGTGGGTTGAGTAAACAGAACAGAATGCTAGGAGGAAGAGGAAGTGAGCTCAGATGCCATGCTCCCCTTTCCTGGGCAGACGCGATGAAGCTCCAACCCAGGATGGGCATAGTCTAGAATCTTCCTGGTAAGCTCACCTTGGGGTGCTACACACATTAATAGAAATGGGTAATCAAGATATAAGAATTAGCCAGTAAGAAGCTAGGGCTAATGGGCCAGGCGGTGTTTAAATGAATACAATTTGTGTGTTGTTATTTCAGGGCATAAGCTAGCCAGGTGGCCAGGAGCCGGGCTGTGGGAAGAGGTCCACAGCTCCTTCAACAATTGAGATAAACCTAAGTTCTTAAAATCTTTAAATGCCATATTCGGTATGTCTTTGGAGTGCTGAACATTATCTATGTAACTGAAATATAACTCTGTGTATCTAGAAAACCTAACTAAAATAATTAAAAGTTTGATTATTACAGATGGCTATCTATTAATATATATTTCTTAACTATACATTATAGCTTGAAATAAGCTGTACAAACAAAATACCTTAAACAAGAGCAGAAATACATATACAGTGTAGCAAAGCAACCTTAAATTTGTATCAATAGACCAAAGTCCATAACAATGCAAAGTATTTATCTTTATATCATATCTCTCCCCTTTTTTAGAGAGTGATTGACTGTGACCATTTATAATCAACCCCCTTTAAATGAAAACAAACATTTATAAATAATCATTTTGGGAATTTGGGCATAGTTTTCTCCAAAATGATTCCTACTGTTTTGGGGGCGAAGTATTTTAGGGTTCACAGAGATCTTTCACATTAGCCTGGAAGGAATCCACAGGGTCTCATCTTCTGTGGAAACAAAAGCAGAACCTAAAACAACACATCCTCAGACCCAATTTTTGAAGTCAAGATACCTTTATGTTAGTTTAACTTTGCAATCCCCAGAAACAAATGCCTCTCTGCAGTCAAAAAAATTCAAAGAAAGCACAACAGTATACATAATCTGGACTCTCTGAGTATATTCCATCTTTTCATGGCTTATTTTTCTTTAATCTATGATTGTTTGTACTTTTTTACATTACTTTTTTTGGGGGTTAGGGATTTTCTTTTTTTTCCCCTACTCTTTTTTATTATTTATTTATTTATTTATTTATTTATTTATTTATTTATTAAAGATTCCTGTCTCTTCTCCCCCACCGCCTCCCCTTTCCCTCCCCCTCTCCCAATCAGGTCCTCCTCCCTCGTCAGCCCAAAGAGCAATCAGGGTTCTCTGCCCTGTGGGAAGTCCAATATGTCTCTTTAAAGACTTTGTTTTATTTTTAAAAACTATTTATTTCTTTTTATAGCTATCTATACTCTTTTTTCTTCTCTTGGCCAAGCCTATGTACATTTTTTAAACATGCTGTGACCCATTTAGAGGTTTTTTTTTTTTTTTTAAATACGAGTCTGTCTTTATTGTGTATCTGTAATCATTTTGTGACCAGGAGTGCTTCTTTTTTTTTTTTTAAGTGCTAAACTGGCTTGGCTAGGACCAACTCTGCTGCCTTGCCTGTTTGCTCCACCCAGTCCAACATGGCAGAGGTATATTCACCACCTCTCCTAGCCATGTTCACTGCCCCAGCTCCAGGAACACAGCAGGTCTATGTTGCCATTAAGCTACTAATAGCACACTGCTCACAAGTCCCATTTAAGGGCAGGACCTCTCAAAAGAGACAGAGTAATCAGGAAGCTGTTATTTCTTAAAGAAGCCATACCTCTGTTTAGAGCCCACAAAGAAAGCCTATCTGAAAAAAAAAATGTGGCTACCAAGAAGTTGTGTTTAACTCTGTTCTTTTGTGTCTAGACTTTCTTCCCAAGACACCTGAGAGAGCTCAGATTTTATGTGGATATAGTTGCCCCACTTTGGCATGCCATTTTATAATAGGAGCCTGCTTGTTCGTTTCCCAGCTGCCCAGACCTGAATAATCACACAGAAACTATATTAATTACAACACTGCTTGGCCTATAAGATCTGGCTTCTTATTAACTGATTTTTACATCTTAAATTAACTCATTTCTACTAATCTGTGTATCAGCACGAGGCTGTGGCTTACTGGTAAGGGTCCGACATCTGTCTTTTTCAGCAGCTACATGGCATCTCTCTATCTCTGCCTACTCTCTCTATATAACTCTCCCAGCCTGGCTATATTCTGCCCTGCAATAGGTCAAAGCAGCTTTTTTATTAACCAATGGTAATATTCACAGAATACAAAGGGGAATCCCACATCACCCACCTAACTCTCTCTCTCTCTCTCTCTCTCTCTCTCTCTCTCTCTCTCTCTCTCTCTCTGTGTGTGTGTGTGTGTGTGTGTGTTTAGAAAGCAAACAAAAACAAAAAGACCTGATGGGAGTTCGGGGAACCAGTAGCGGAACCCAGCCAATCCTTGGTGTCTTTTCTCAGAGAGAGATGAGAACAGACATTCTCATTTTAATGTCTCTCTCTACCCTCTTCACCTCTCAATGCTGCTCACTGAGCAAACATACCCAGAAGCTATAAGGCCAGGGAGTCCCCTGACAAGGTGCAGCAGCCTGGAAGAACACAGGGTGCTATTCAAGAAAGTAGAGAGGGCGTCTTGGGGCTATTCAGAGTGCTCATGGGTGAGCTGAACATTCCCAGATTATCTATAGCAGCTTTTAAAGAGCAGGATACTTGCTCATTTGTCACCCAAGCCCCAAACTCAAGCTCTTTTGACAAATAGAAAGTACTTGATAACTCTCTGGGGAAAAAAAAAAAAGAATGGTTACAGGGATGATCAAAATAGATGGGCAACTCATTGACCAAGTGAATGAATGGAAAGAGATGGGCTAATGGTTTTCCCCACTGGAGTTTTTCAGATCAGCCTCCTTGAGACTTACCTATACACACGGTGTGATTAAGATAGCCAGCATGGCTCTAAAGGCCTTGGTCCCTCGTGTGGTTTCCGCAGTCAGCTTGGATGCCTGTGGACCAGATGAAATTGCTTCCTTCATGGAAGAGATGAAGCACTTCCCACCTCCTGTTCCAAAGGCCTCAGATTCTGAATTAGGAGAGACATGAATTAATGAGTTCTTCGCATAACAAGAAAAACCTCTTTTAATAACTGCGAGTTAAACAGAGTTCGGATCCCTGCTGATCTTATTGGCAAAATTAAATAAAAGTGACATTCTGCTGGCCCAAGCAAATTAGCAGCCAACCCGTGTAAAGGCTCAGTTAACCCGCGACATTGTGTGATGTATTACCCATTGTTTGACGTACTTTCATAAGAGCAAGACAAGTGTCTCATCCTTTAGACTCTGGTAATGTGCCTCATTGTTAAATTCAATAGGAAAAGCGATTCATACTGTGGTATGATTGAAAAGAAAATTGAATCCTTTTGATGTTATAAATGTGTCTATTACTGCGTGTGCACACAAATTTTCCATGGAAATTATGGTGAAAGTGGTGATTCTCCTGGAAAAATGCATTAGTGTTGACACCTTCAATTTTATCTGCATCAGAATATAAATACCCTTTAACCACGGTCAAATGGTGCGGAATGTTAGAGTGCATCTACATAAGTCACTTGTCTGTCTGTCTATCTGGGGAGGGAGACACACATTGCATTGAACTCCGAGAGCTATCCTGGTTCACCATTTGCATTGCCATAGGATTTGTGAGAGGGTTTTTCTAATTAAAAAAAAAAAAACAGTTTCATAAATCAGAGGTCTGTAATTTTAGCATCTTGGGTACACAAAGCAAGTTAGAAAGCTCAAGGGGCCTGGTAAGCACCATTGGAATGTCATGCTAACACTGGCCACCCTACCATTATTGGTTCTGTACTGGCCAAGTGTGTTCAGGACCTACAGGTAATGCCAAGGGGCTTGCTTTTCAGCTCTACTCTGTGACTTTAATTGAAGGTGGAAAAATTCCTATCACCTATTACTTTCTTCCCCAGAGTCCAATTCTATCCTTCTTCTTCTTTCCTCCACAGCCCACATCCACTTTGGATGTAACCTCTGTGGTCTCCAGTCTGCCCTCTTCCAAGCCTAGGCACAGGACTCTATGTCCTTCAAAGTTGCTCATTTGGTGTGGTCAGGCACATTATGTTCTTTTGGGTTCCATCCTTACATCAATCGGGATCTTTTCAGTTGCAAATGGTAGAAAACTCTACATAAATTGTTTAGGGAAAAGGTGATAATCACTTCCCAAATACAAACTGACAGGTGTATCTAGCAAAAGCAACACTCAAAAAACTTGGACTTGCTCTGTTTTTTAAACTTTGGCTCTTAGATCAGTTAGTCCTGTCTACAAACTCTTTTCTGGAGAGGAGGTATTGGTGTCCTGTGTTCGTACCCTTCTTACTTCAAGTTGGGCAGTATAAAAAACCACCAGTGTGTTTTTGAGCAGTATTCCTTGATTGACCTCAAGAGCAAAACATTTTATCTCTTTACCTGCCAGTTTCTGCTACTCCCCAACCAACCAACTCTTCCATCCTTCTCTTCCCAGACTCCATCCCAGGCATCAGTGCAACATGCTACACAATCTGGACAATGTCTTGTTTTCTAAAAACTTAAGAGAATTACTGGCAATCCTGTATGCACCCTGCACCCACCCCAAAAGTGACTAGAAGCATCCCATGCTCTGATTTGCTCCCCTGGGGTCACATCCATTCACAGAGACAGCGCAGGCCAGGGCATATGGATCAAGGATAGGAGAGCAATTGGTGCTCTAAGAAAAGGCATGCTTCTGTAATAAAGAGAAGTGTTAACATGAATGGGAGGGGCTAGGTGGCATATCCTCTGTGATGTGTTTATGCAGGCAGCTCCCATTGTCTGAAATACCTCCTCTTCCTTATCGGTGCTGATTTTTGTTTCCCCTTCAAGATCAAGTTGAATGACCTGTTTTTATGGAGGCTCCCAAACCCCTATCTGACTTCTGTATTTACTGAGCCCCGGAGCGCATCACTGCTATAAACTGGTCAAGTTCCTACTTTACTTCCAGCAAAGATTTATTGCTCATCCCCTAAGCACACAGCACTATCAGTAATTTCATTAAAGCCTCAGAGAGCAAGACATTGTCTGGGTTGTGAGGCTTGCTGCACAGATGCCTGGGGTAGAGCTGGGAAAGACGGATGGAAGAGTTGGCAAGGGGTAGCAGAAACTGGCAGACAAAGTGGCAGAATGATAAGCTCTTTTAAGAGGGTTTCAGAAAATCCAGACAGAGGCCATGTTTGAGTATGGCGAATTTAGTCCATTTCATGAGGAAATTTGGGATGAGAGAGACAGAGAGTTTAGAGAGGAGGAGAGAGTACATTGCTAAAGTGCACAGCTGAGTGTGAAGAATAGGACATAGAATAAACAGGATGCAGGCCCAGGCACTCTAAGTACTCAGCAAGTCATGTAAGTGAAGACCAGGAGACCTCTTCTCTTTCCACGGGATCTCAGTCTGAGAGCCACCTGCTCAACCTTGATGGTTGAACATTAACCAGGACATTCCCAATCATTGCTTCCCAAGCCAAGCTTCCAGGGCCAGGTACAGCTTTCCTATACACAATACATTAACCCTCCTATCTGTTCTCCACCTTTTCCCCCTCCTAACCTGTGCAACATCCAACATAGTTTGGCTTCCTCTGCTTTACCTGTCATTTCTGATCGTGGCAATTCTTTCTGCTTCAAGATAGCATTTACCTATTTTTCCCTGTTACCACTTCTTTATCTGTTCCTTCTGTGTCCTGCCTTCCTAACCTACCAACTCTCTCTGCATTTTGTGGCTTTCGGTAGCCTATGGCCCAGCTTAGAGCTAGCTAGTTCTAAGATCACCTATGGGTACTTTCATCCTCTTCTTTCGTCCCCCCCCCCCCCCCCCCCCCCCCCCCCCCCCCCCCCCCCCCCCCCCCGCCAATCACTAACATCATCCAAGTAGTACCTGGCGTGTTCTCTGTGAAGGAGAGACCTGCAGATAAGCCTAGGTGGCTAGCTGGGTACCATTCGCAATGGTCTGAAGCTGCAAGTAGATGGTATCTATGGAGTTGATAATGTGGGGTCAGACAGAGACCTGAATTCCAGATATGCTGTTGCTTGAATCATAAAAGGCAGTTTTTTGTTATCCAATCACTATTCACTCAACCAATACCAACTGAGCCTCTGCTAGCCACAATGGCCTAGGCTTTCTCACATCAGTCTCTAATCAAGACACTGTCCCACAGTCTTGCCTATAGATCAGTTTGATGGAGGCATTTTTCTCAATAGAGGTCCCCTCTTCTTAGATGACCCTAGCTTATGACAAGCTGACAAAAATATAACCATCTCAAAGGTGAACCATGACTGTACCTTACGACTCATTTGTCACCAGACAGTTATTTTCTCAGTGTTCAATCTACCAAATGAGAATGAGGTTATTGATTTCATGTGATGAAACATTTTCTAACCAGTCTCTGGTCCCATCTCTAAGTCCATTGCTGGGATGTGAGCTTACTTTGCTATATACACTGGCAGGTGGCTCTTTTCTAAATCGTTATTCAACTGAATCCTTAGGCTTCTAGAGTCTTCTGGCTTTGGCTCTCTGTTGGAGGAAAGGCCACTTGTTTGTTTCCCTGCTGCCTAGTAGCTCAGCCCCAAAATAAACACACAGAAACTGTATTAATTAAATCACTGCTTAGCCCATCAACTCTAGCTTCTTATAGGTTAACTCTTACACCTTAATCTAACCCATTTCTAGTAATCTGTGTATTGCTTCGAGGCTGTGGCTTACTGGGTAAAGTTCCCTCTGGCTCTGGCGGGACTACATGGCTTCTCTCTGACCTCACCTTCTTCCTCCCGGTATTCAGTTTAGTTTTCCCCACCTACCTAAGTTCTGCCCTATCAATAGGCCAAGGCAGTTTCTTTCTTCACCAATGGCATTCACAGAGTACAGAGGGAATCCCACATCAGCTGCCCTATGTCACCTTTGTTGCTTGTCTCCTGCAGCAGCTGAGTTATTTCGTTCTTACAGCCCACAGGCCAGGGGCACACCCTGTGCCAGTCTGTATCAGGACAGAATAGTCACCTGCTGTCACTGTTCATCACTGAGGATAACCAGAGTATCTTCCTCTTGCTCATCTTGGTTCCATCTTCCATCCTATCTCCTCTGACCTTTCCCACCCTATGAACTTGGCTGAGTCATCCAGACTTGTAGCCAAGTCTCAGCAGAATCATGACATATGCCTGTTTCAGTTTCCATACACAGAGAGCAGCTTCTTTAGGCCCTGTATAAATAGCCAGCCTTTTCTGTTCTGTGTTCAGTGTGGAGCAGGGGCCTTTCCCTAGGCAAAACACAGACAGTTCAACCAACCAACAAGCCCTCCTTTGTGGCATTTCTCTGCTCCCTGCTCGCTCCGCAGGGAAGTCAGTAGTCCCTCCCTCATTCCTGAATGTACCATGTGAACATTGCCTTGTAAATTGTTCAGAATCCAAGTCTGGGTGGGATATTTACCCAAAGCGAATTATGGCTGGATGTATTCCTATGTCAACATGTGCCACGCTCATTTCTTATAAAGTAGTTCATTATTCTGTGGGGCATAAATAGTATTACCAGATTGATATGATTAAAGCTAGTGAGTCATTAATTAGCATCTAATTAAAAGAGATGAGATACATATCCATGTACAGTAGCTAATGTAATGTTTTCCCTGAAAAAGAAATGATTAAGTGTACAGCAATTGTGTTTTCAAAGAAACCACACCAAGCCACGCATGCACTTCTCTGGGAATACAGGGACCACGTCTGCCTTGGGGCTTTAGAAAATTGAATTTGGTCCCTCCCAAAGATGTGAGTGCCAGCATGGCGTCTCTAGTCAAAAGAAGCTGGCTTAAGCTTTGTGTTATTTCCAAAAAAACATTAACAGGGAAGCCATCAAGACAGCTTCCTGGGGCGTGAGCTAAGGCTTTAATTTGGCATCATCTCTTGCCCAGTGTTCTACTGTGATATCAACTCACAGTGCCAATCCTCACATTCCTTACCTAACTCAATTTCAAATGGTCCACATCCCTAGTTTATAAACGAGAAAAACCAAACCTCAGACAGGACTTAGTTACTGCCAGCCTGCTCTAGAGTTACTGTTAAAAACACCAAGGCATTCTCCAGTCTCCGGGCCATCCAAAGCCTCTGGTACCCGGCTATGGCGTCACCAGGTCCCCACTGAATTCTTTACCACCATGTTTTTTTCCTGAGTGTCCCCCCTAACCTTGATCCATTTACATCCCAGCTAAATGTCTGCACATAAGAGAATCTTAACTTCCTCCGCACGGAGTTGACTAAACTGCAGTGATGCTTCTGGGGAGTCTGAGTGATGCATACAAATAGACCCCAAACTAGGAACAAGCTAGGCCACACTCAGATCACTCTATGCAGTCATTTCTGTCATAGCATCCCGTCCACAGAAACACCGAGCCTGTTTGAACAGCAGGAGAAGTGTCGTCTTGCTCATTTTTATTAGGTTTAACATCTGATCACTAAGGTCTCACAGGACAATGGCAGCATATGAAAACAATGATTTCTGAAAAAAGAAATAGGATGGAAATGAGAAGCATGCAGGTCAGAATGTCAAGGGGAACTCTATGTTCTGTTGACATGTTATTAGAGCACCTATGTGTTTCATGTGTATGTACTCATGTGTAGCTTATAGAACAAGAAAAGTAATGCATTCATTCCCTCCAGATGCATCTAGAATATTTATATGGAGGATAAATAAAAACATAGAGCAAAACAACTCTTTTGCTACTGATATTCGATAGTTTTCTTCTACCCCAATTTTATTAAATTGTTATTTAGAGTTCATGACATTGTGCAAGACTTGTGAATTCTTATGGTGTTTAGCATTTGGACATACGTGTATCCTGTACTTCTAACTGTTTTGTTGATACCAACTTTAATTATAGAATTACATGCCAGTGGAGGGATGAGCTAGCCTTTCTCTGTGGTCAGACATGTATGTTTTCAGTATCCATATTGCTGAGGAAGACATCTGTTCTTAATTGGGGAATTTAAATTATTTATATTGCTTGTCATGTCTGATCTATTCATTTGTTCTCACTCTGCTGTGTTTATTATATTTGATCTTTCTTTTCTGTTTCTTTTGGACCATCTTCTCTTTCATTAATTTTTCTTGATGATCATTTTGAAGCACACTTGGTGTTTTTAGCTCTACTAAATATTTCCTTTTAAATTTAGTACTTAAGAGTGACGTATTGAAATTTGTAATCTTACTGCTCCAGCACAATGCTGAGCGGCTCATCCTTCTGTGGAATCCGTGTGCTGAGTTCTCAGTTTCCGTTCTACCATTTTCATTTCTACACTTTCAATTTGCCCCTTTCACAGAGTCCATTTCTTTAGACTATTTATCATCCCCGTTGCCGGGTTTTGTTTTAAAGATACCCTTTTATTGCTTAGGGAATTGACTTAGGTGAGACACATATTGCTGTGATGAAACACCATGACCAAAGCAACTTGGGGGAGAAAGGATTTATTCTGCTCACAGTTTCATATAACAGTTCATTATCAAAAGCAGTGAGGGCAGGAGGTCACTCAGGGTAGGAACTTCTTAGCTTGGCCCTGTGGTTTGCTCAGCCTGCTTTTTTATAGAATCCAGGACATCAGTCCAGGGATGACACCACCCACAATGGGCTGGGCCCTCTCCATCAATCACTAATTAAGAAAATGTCCTACAGGCTTTCTTACAGCCAGATTTTATGGAGGCTTTTACTCAATTGTGGTTCCCTCCTCTCTGATGACTCCAGCTTTTATGTCAAGTTGACATAAAACTAGCCAGCACAAGAATATATTAATTTTTTTCCTTTGTAAGTTTTGAATCAGTGATAATACATAGACTTAGAATTTTTATATCTTTTTGCAAGAATTTGTCCTTTGTACGAAATTATTAGTGCTGTGTATTCCAAATATATATCTTCCTTAAGGTTTTTTTTTTTATATATTATGACATATCAGCTTTTTTATTTTTCTGTTCATTCAGTTTAAGAAAAGGGCTTTCTATAGTTTTAAGCACAGCCTTGAAGAGATGCACATGAATGAGAGGCCAGTTTGCACAATGCAAGGGCAAGTGTGAGCTTCTGAAGAGAAGTTCTCTAACTTCTTGAAGTATAAGTTACACACAAATGGAGTGTTCCACTTATAATTATAGGTCAGTGACTTCTAGCAAACTCTTGCGTGTGGAACTTTTATGTCTATCAAAATAGAAGATATTTTCATTTCCAGAGACAACCAGTGGTACTTCTAAGTAATTCTAAGAGTATTACTAAACTGTTTTACTCTGTCTTAGTGGGTTTTTGTCCTTTAAAAATTACATCAACACATTTCTGTTTTTAATAGCACTTAAATATTACATGTCTAATATATTAATTTACAATTTTATTTATTATTTAAGTTAAATACTCAGCTTGCAGCTTGTTTCAATTAATGGTACAGCTGTGAAATTCATTCATACTATTGCTTGTATCTCAGGTTTTCTTCTGATAGTACTCCATTGTATATATGTACCATATTTTTGTTTATATATTCACTAGTTTTGGTAGACATGGTTTTTTGTTCCAGTTTGGGACTATAATGCATAAAGCATCTATTAATATTCTTGAACAAACATTTGTACAGACCTTGGCTTTAATTTCCTTTGAGGAAATGCCTAGGAAAGCAACTGCTCGCCTGTAAGGGAGATGCTTGTTTGGCTTTAGAAGAAACTGCTAAAGTGTTTTCCAAAAGACACTGCACAACTCCACACACCTATGAGTGTTTTGTGAAGACTCTGCTTCCATGTACTCAAAGGGAGGAAGTCTCCTCATGTTTCCGTTTTCTGAAAGAGATTTTTTTAAACTATGAATGTATATTGAATATTTCAAACTTTTTTCTGCAGCTATTTAACATATCATGTTTTTATTCTTTAATTTATTCATGAGTTTCCTTTAGCATGTTAATTATTATTTTAGTGTTAAATAAACCTTATATTTCTAGACTAAATCCCACTTGGTCAGGATATGTTACTAATTTGGTACATTGCGAGAGTCAATTTTCTAATATTTTATTACTCACTTTATGTCTTTGTTCATCATAGGCAGTGTGTGGGTTTCCAGAAATTCCTTTTTTTCTGGCATGTTATGCCGGATTCATAAAATGACTTGAAAGTATCTCCCTATTGTCTCTTTTCTAAAGATGTACAGAAAGAGTGCTGTTGGATTCTGTTTAATCCACCAGTAATAAGTCTGGTATTCTCCCTTTAACAGTGTTCTCAACAACAACTTGATTTATTTAACAATTACAGAGCTTTTCCATGCTTTCATTTCTTCTCTGTTAGTTTTGATGATTTGAATCAATTCACTCAAGATGTCAAATTTATTGAAATAAAATCTCCTGCCTTCGGAAAATGTGTGGGATCTATAGATTTTCCCTGTCTCTTTTGATACTGGTAAAACTGCGATAATATGTCATTTCTCTTGTTCCATTTGACTAGAAATTTAATATTAGTTTTCTTTTCCACCAATACCAACTTTAGGTTTTGTTCGTTTCCTCCATTGTTTCTATATTTACCTGTCACTGACTTCCGTTCTTATCTTTATTTTCTTCTTTCTCAATTGGTTTGATTTTTAGTCTAACTTCTCTAAGGCAGGGACTTAAGATAATTTATATTAGGGTCTGAATATTCATGCTTCATCCATTCATACATTGAAGCTCTAATCCCAGAGTGTTGCTATCAGGAGGTGGGGCTTCTAGGAGATGGCTAGCTAGTGGAGTAGAAATCTCATCAATGGTTTTGGTTTCTTTTATAAAAGATGGTTTGGGGACAACTGTGTCCCTCCCATCATGCAGGGACACAGTGAGAAGCGATCCCTGTGCCATGTTGGTCTTAGACTTCCCAGGCTCAAGGACTGAGAAATGAATTTCTGTTCTTTATAACCCAGTCTATGATAATTTGTTATAGCAACCTACTTGAATAAAGTATGACAGCTTGACTGGGGTAGAACTCGTTATATAAAGAGATACGCTCTCTGATTGACACAAATACTTTGCTATGCACCCACAGTGTGGATTAATACATTGCTAAATACTCAAATACCTCTGTGGCCTATTATCATTAAAGTCCACACATTAATTATTTTTCAGTTATTCAAACAGTTTTCTTATGCTCTTTTGTTAGAAAGTCCCTCAATGTTAAGATCCCAGTGATTGCAATTATTTTCTAAAATAATTTAATATCATCATAGGTGACATTTCCTTTTCTTAACCCAGTATAGTTAGGATCTGTCCATGCTGTTATGTGAGTCAGTAGTTTATGGGATTCTACTGTACAAATACACCAAATGTTGTATATTTTCTTGCTGACTGATGGATTCCTTGCCCATTTTAACAAAAGTTTCTTTGAACTACCACATAAAAATTTTTATATAGGCATATAGTTTTATTTCTCATGGGTAAATTATGAAAGTAGAATTAGTGGGTTGGGAGATATGTATAAAGAACTATGCAACAAAGTAAAAATATTTCCTAAGGACATTGAAGTATCATATATGTCTACTAATATTGGGTAAAAGTTTTTGACTATATATTCTTTCCTATTTGGGTGGAGTGTTCTATAGATGGCTGTTAAGTCCATTTGTTTCATTACCTCCAATAATTCTCTTAATTCTCTGTTAGGTTTCTGTCTGATTGACTTGTCCATTGGAGAGAGAGGTGTGTTGAAGTCTCCTACTACTAGTGTGGGTGATTTGATGTCTGCCTTGAGTTCTAGCAATATTTCTTTTAGATAAGTGGGTGCTTTTATATTAGGGGCATAGATATTCAGGATTGAGATGTCATCCTGATGGATTGTTCCTGTTATGAGTATAAAGTATCCATCTTGATCTCTTCTGATTGATTTTAGTTTGAAGTCAGTTTTGTTGGAAATTAGTATGGCCACACCTGCTTTTTTCTTAGGACCATTTGCTTGAAAGACCTTTTCCCATCCTTTTACTTTGAGTAGATGCCTGTCTTTGTGGTTGAGATGTGTTTCTTGCAAACAGCAGAATGTTGGATCCTGTTTTTGTATCCAATCTCTTAGCCTGTGCCTTTTTATAGGTGAATTGAGACCATTAATATTAAGTGATATTAATGACCAGTGGTTGTTTACTCCAGTTATTCTTATTGTTTTTTGATAGTAGAGTTTGTTTGTGTGTCCCTTCTTTGAGTTGTGCTGGTGAAGGTTCGCTAGATGCCTGAGTTATAGTAGGCAGTGTTGGCAATGTTGGGTTCCTTGGGTTGCGATTTTCCTTCTATTACTTTCTGTAGGGCTGGATTTGTGGCTATATATTGTTTAAATTTATTCTTATCCTGGAATGTCTTGTTTTCTCCATTGATAGTGAACACTAGCTTGGCTGGGTATAGAAGTTTGGGTTTGCATCCATGGTCTCTTAGTTTTTGAAGTAGCTCTATCCAGGACCTTCTGGCTTTCATGATTTCCATAGAGAAGTCAGGTGTAATTCTGATTGGTTTACTTTTATAGGTTACTTGGCCTTTTTCCTTTGCAGCTCTTAGTATTCTTTCTTTAACCTGTATATTTTGTGTTTTGATTATTATATGGCGAGGGGATGTTTTTCTTTAATCCAGTCTGTTTGGTGTTCTGTATGCTTCTTGAATATTCAAAGGGATATCTTTCTTTATGTTGGGAAAGTTTTCTTCCATAATTTTGTTAAAAATATTTTCTGGGCCTTTGAGCTGTGATTTTTTCTCCTTCTTCTATTCCTATTATTCTTAGGTTTGGTCTTTTTATTGTGTCCCATATTTCTTGAATGTTTTGTGATGAGAATTTGTTGGCTTTGCTTTTTTCTTTGATCAGTGCATTTATTTTCTCTATGGTGTCCTCAGAATCTGAGAATCTTTCTTCTATCTCTTGTATTCTATTGATTATGCTTGTTTCTGTAGGCTTTGCTTGTTGACCTAGATTTTCCATATCCAGCTGTTCCTCAATTTGTGTTTTCTTCCTTGCTTCCATTTCAGTTTTCAATTCTTGAACTGTTTCCATTACCTGTTTGATCGTTTTTTCTTGGTTTCCCAGGGTCTCATGTACGTATTTACTTAATTCTTCAAACTTTTTGTTATACTTCTCATCCATTTCTATAAGGGTGTTTTTTACATGTTGTTTAAGGAACTCTATTGCTTTCATAAAGTCAATTTTTTCCACTTCTTCTGTGTTAGGCTGTTCAAGTCCTTCTGTTGTAAGCTCTTTGGGTTCTGGTGTTTTCATGTTGTTTTTCAGATTATTGGGTGACGTTCTGCCTTGGCACCTGCCCATCTCCTCCTTTCTATGCTATCTATTCGGTCTTTTAAAATCAGAACAGGTTTCTCTGCTGGCCAGAGGCTTCTCTTACAAATTGCCCTCGCTCTGTTTCCTGGCTCCTGCCAGGGGCCAAGATCCCTCTCACCCCTCAGAAGGGTCTTCAGGAACAGGACCTGGCTCCCCGTTTGCCAGGGACCTCTGCAACCAAAGGCCTACCTCTTTGATTTAATTGTAGTGGGGCGATCTGCTCTTGGTGTTGTGTGCTGGTCCCTGTCACCTGCGTCCTCTGCCGCTGCGCCAGTCCCCGCCGGTCCCGGCCGCAGCTTGCAGCCTGCGTTGCCCGCCTGCGTCGTCATCTCCATCAGTCATATTTTTTGAAATCTCTATTTGCTGGCCTTGTTTTTCCTCCATGTGGCTGACTTTTTCATTTTTTTTAAATGCTGGCTTTCCTGTCCACATTCCAAACTGGGGGATTCTGCTTGTTTATATCCTCCTTTAAGCCACTGACTTTTTCATAAATCAACTTTTGAAGTCTTCATCTGGCCTTCTCCCTAGTTCAGGATCTTTGCATTCAGCAGTTGAGTAATTATACTTGTTGAGGAGTCATGTTATCTTGTTCTTCCACGTTTGTGTCTGTGTATATATGTGTTTGTGTGCGTGTGTTTGTGTGTATGTATGTGTGTGTTTGTGTGTGTGTGTATGTGTGTGTTTGTGTGTGTGTTTGTGTTTGTGTGTGTTCTTGGATGTGTGCACCACTTGGTTTGATATTTCTTCTGCTTTTTTTATTTGAGAGCTTTCTTACTGGGCAGCCTAATCTTGAAGGCTCAGTTAACAGAACCATACAGAGAGAAGTAAGCAAACCTTCTTCCCTGATGGACTCTGAAGCTCTGTTCACACTCCAAGGCTTTGTTCAGCTTACCTCATATCAGGGCATCACTGGTCTTTTCTTCCCCATGTTTCAGTTTGTTTTTCCTTCCTTTGTGGATTTACGAAACTCTTTCTGGTTTTTTTTTTGTTTATATTATTTTAATAATATAAAATATTTTAGATTATTTTAATTCTGGCTCTCTCCTTCAGGAGGTCACATGGAGGCAGCTCCTAAGCTGCCATTTGATTCCACAGCCAAGATTCCTTTAACTGGCCATGAGTTTCAGGACTCATGGGGGCTGCTTTATTCTTTGGCTGTGTTAATCCATGAGTAGTTCTGCAGATGTCTCGGCTGAATCCTGCTCATCTCCCTGCTCCACTTTGAGGTTTCTAGAACTCTCCTTGGCATTTCCATTTCTTATCGGTCTCTTTGAGGAGAGATTTAACTTAACTTGAGGCCAAAGTTAGGCTGGAATCTCTGCGTTTCCTTTTTCTTATGATTCCCTGGCCTCTCCATTTTGATTATCCTGAGAGCTTGCGATTCTAATATTTTGTCTTCCAGGAAAACCAAACTGCCATAAACATTATCATTTAATACTCACTGGCTATGCTTCACATTCTGAACCAGGAATCAATTATTATTATTATCATAATAATAATTATGATATAGCCCTTGCTATGTTTTTCCCCTCTTAAGAGGCCATATTCACCAAGGTCCTGGCTGCTTGGGCTATTCTTTCCTGCTCTTAAGAAGTTACAAGTCTTAAGACGTTACCTATCCTACCTTCATCATTACTCTTCCTAGCAGAATTATTGTGGCTGGAGAGATGGCTCAGCAGTGAAGAGTACTAGCAGCTCTTGCAGAGGACCCAGGTTTATTTTCCTGGAACCACATGATAGCTCACAACCACCTGTAGCTGCAGTTCCCTCTTATGGCCTTTCTGAGCACCAGAAACACATGTGGTGCACACACAGATGTACACAGGCAAACACTCCCACACATAAAAGTATAAACATTTTAAAGGATGTACTTATTGTTTGTGTATGCATAACTCCGTGTGTATGTGTATGTGCATGTGTATACAGGTGTCTGTGGATGAAGAGGGTGTTGGAGTCCCTGGAGAAAGAGTTACAAGTGGTGTGAGCCACACAGCTTAGATGCTTATAACCAATCAGATGCTCTGGGAGAGCAGGAAGTGCATTTAAGTACCAAGCTTTTGTTTGTATAAAATATATCCTTAGAAACACAATACAAAAGAATCTTTGAATTATTTCCTGCTTTCAATGAAGATGGACAATACATGTTTTCTCATCCTTACTTTACCTGCCACCACTCACTTTAATTGGCGTAATATGATAATTTTACCCAGTTAATTATTGTTAATTTTTTAAATTAAGAACCTTCTCTTTCAAGAATTATTTATGACACTCTCACTCTGTTCTGGAACCGTATTTGCCACAGTTACTTAGAATAAATTATGTCCTTAAATGCTTTCAGTTGCTCATTACCAGTTCTTCCACACCATGGCTTTACTATTTATGAGTTTTAAATTTTGATTCATTTCTTTTTCAGTTGGCTGAAGTAGATCTTGAAGTAATTTTTCAAGAAGAATGTATAAGTCAAACACTTTGTGAGTCTTTGCATAAAAGATTATTGGTCT
Organism: Alexandromys fortis; assembly: GCF_014885135.2. Classification (NCBI taxonomy): domain Eukaryota; kingdom Metazoa; phylum Chordata; class Mammalia; order Rodentia; family Cricetidae; genus Alexandromys; species Alexandromys fortis. The sequence continues at coordinate 10,539,288 of NW_026067926.1, read as the reverse complement.
GTTGGCTTCTTGTGAGATGACCAGTTTTCAAATATTCATTTATGTAAATAATAAAAAATAAATTCCATACTTGAACCAAAATACTCTGCTACATGGAAAGAATAGAGCAGTATTCAAATCATGCACAATTGAGGCTTCTCTCAATTTTATACTCAGAAGAGAAACCAGAGATTAACAGCCGGTTCCATAATCAATTTCTGGCAATCACCATGGCAAAGGAGAATCGTTGATTTCTGTCTTACTTACTAAGGGAAATGATCAGGGATGTATTGTTGTCAGCCTGACTTTCTACTGAAATCTTACTGATGTTGTTGTACAGGGTTCAGAAAGGATGAAAGGAATGGAGAGGACCAACCACAGCACTGTTTGATGTTGCAACGATTTCAGAGATAGATGGGAGTATCCCAGGCTAGACTTGTGACAAAGGAATCTGTGGATATAATGAAGGCAACATTGGAGTCATCTTTCCTCCTTTTCCTCCTTTTTTCATTCAATGAATATAACATCCATTAGCTAATTATGTCTTCCATAGCTGGAAAATACTTGCAGCCCATTTCCTCATTTCTGCTACAGTCCTCATCATCTTCCCTGGGATATTATCTTAGTCATGTGATGAGTGTTCATCTGTGGATCACTGTCATCTGCGGTGCTATCCTTCTAAAATACAGACTATGAAGTCATTCCAAAATTCATTGGTTTCCCATTGCACTAAGACTGAGTGTAGGCCACAGTTCTAAAAATGCCCTGCAGAGCCAAATTTGACCTGGCTTTATTATTTCTGACACAATCTTTTATCACCTGTGGCTTGCCTATAAAGTTCAATGACTTTGACTTGCTCCTCATTGCTCAATCATGCTGCATCCCTTGGACTTGCTGTTGAATTTGCCAGGGAACGTTCTCCTCTTCCATCTTTACACAGCTCATTTCCTCAGATCTCTCCAGACCTCCAGCTAAATATCTCCTTGAGACATCCCCACTGACTGTCTTAAGGTAATCCTAGTCTGTTCTTGGTTGTCCTGTCCCCTGCTCTATCTTTGGGTGCCGCACTGTCATAGCTTAGTATTTATTTGATGGTTGTCCGTTTTTAAAAACTAGAATGTCAACTTCTCAGGCGCAGATTTACCATTCTGTTTGTTGTAATTTAGTTCAAAATGCCCACCATGGGATCAGTGGAGTTGACTCAGTTGTGAGGGAAGGGATTTGGCAATCATCAACAGGGTCTTAGGGAAGCCATACACTATGAACAGGGAGTTGGAGGAGGTGTACGAGAGCGATCACGAGTTAGTTCAGGGTTGGACACCTTGAGCTTCAGATACCCAAAAGATACTGAGTTAGGAATGTCTCGTAAATCATCAATCCCAGAGAAAATAGAATCCCACTTTACTTGGCACTATTCCAATTTTAGCACTGAAAGTCCTTTATCTTGGGCAAACCATTTGTCCAGATCCAACCAAGAAGACTGGTCAGTTTCAGTTAGTCTGAAGGTTGTTGCTGAGGTCATGATTATGACAAGGGTTATGGGGAAAACTTGCAGATTCCTTATCTTTGAGGGATCTTTCATTTAGAATACTTCAGGGGCCCAATCTTCTTCATGGCTTGTGTTTTATGTATTTTACAAAAACTTAAAATATGGAAGGAGAACACGAGCAAGGGTATCAGGACCACGAGGGGTGCACCCACCCACTGAGACAGTGGGGTTGATCTATTGGGAGCTCACCAAGGCCAGCTGGACTGTGACTGAAAAAGCATGGGATAAAACCGGACTCTCTGATCATGGCGAACAATGAGGGCTGATGAGAAGCCAAGGACAATGGCACGGGGTTTTGATCCTACTTCATGTTCCGGCTTGGTGGGAGCCTAGCCAGTTTGGATGTTCACCTTCCTAGACATGGATGGAGGGGGGAGGACCTTGGACTTTCCACAGGGCAGGGAACCCTGACTGCTCTCTGGATTGGAAAGGGAGGGGGAGAGGAGTGGGGGGATGGGGAGAGGATGGGGGAGGGGGAGAAGGGTGGGAGAAATGGGAGGCTGGGAGGAGGCGGAAATTTTTTTTTCCTTTTCTCAATAAAAAAAAAAAAAACTTAAAATAAAAAGTAAATTCTTTTTTACCCAAAAGTCATGATGATGATTTTCTATATTTCCTTCTAGAATACTTAATGTTTTTATTTGTTCTTATGTTTAATCTTCTACAATCTTTTTTACCTAATGAACTACAGTGCAGACTTTAAGTCTGATGTGTATGTGTGAGTCCTGTTAATTTGTTGGATGCATTGCTTTATCTGTCTTTGGCCTAACACAGTGCTACCCTAACTACTATGACTTTATGTATTGATCTTTGAGAATGCACACATTCCAGAGCTGAGTGGTTGGGATGTTGATGGTGTGTACAGGAGCTTCTAGCTCTATTGCATCTGAAACCAGATGAAAGGTTGGAAGATGCAAGGATTTACTTTACCTGTTTGCCCTCCATTCTCTTGGTACGATCCAAATTCTCCCCCAGAGCCTACAGGCCTCCTATTCTTGTGTGCCTATATCTCCACATCACCTTCTTTGGTCCGGTCCACCAATTCATTGCATTCCCAGTAGATTTTCATGTTCCCCAATGTTTCCAGATTTGTTCCAGCACAAATTTGCTTATTGCTTTTCCCTGGAACTTTCTTCTCCAGGCTGTTGCCTGGTTTGAGTCTCATTATTCAAATTTGAACACAGGCTCCTTTCTCTAATCACCTTCCTAAGTAATTTCCCCTGCCCTTTGATCACACTCTAGCATGTTATTCTGCGTAATCGGAAGACTTCTGATATAAGGAAGAGTGTCTTCCTTTATTTGGCATAATAAAGTTCCGTGTCCACCAAAGTGTGATTTCCTGTGGCTTTGTGTATCGTGCCAGCTGCCAGCCTCACTGCAGGATGTACAGCTCCTGGAAGAGTGTAGAATGGTGTTGGGCACAAAGGAAGGGCTCAGTCCATATGGACGGATGAACTTCACTATTCTTAAGTTCATTGGTGTCACTGTCATTTGGAGATGAGGTGTTTTTCCTCTTCTTGGTGAAGCATTTGAGTTTTCAGAGAACAGAAAGCACTTCTTTCTGGAATTTTCACTTTTTAAAGTCAAGTTAATTTAGTGTCCCATCTATTACAAAAGATGGATGTTGCCTCTTCTGTTTCTGGGCTTCTTATGTGATTAATTTGTCAACAATTTGGATTATGTCCTTTAACTTCTATCTCTCTGGGCATCCCTAGATCCACACTTCATTTCACGCCCTGCCTAGTTCCAGTCACAGCCTGAAAACTAGGGAATCATCATCATATTAAAGGCCGAATAAAAGGTGCTAAAAGTGAAGGACCTCTGTGTGTCTGGGTCTTGGGGGGTGAAGGGATCAAACACTGATTCCTAGGCTGGATTTATGACTCTCACTCTCAGGGCTTTCTGTCACCCACACTCCCAGGGCCTTTGTAAATCACTTAGTGTTACACCTTCGCTTATACATTTTTATGGCTGTCCTTTTAGGGCTCACATAAATCAAATGTCGCATCAGGTTATTAGCAGGGGCTATTTATTTTCTCTTCTGTCAAAAACCTGATATTTTAATTCACTTTGGACTTCTCTGGTTCTCCTTGTAACTCTTCTCTCAGATGTCAGATGCTCATGGGAAGATTTGTTGGAAAAGGGTACTGAGGGAGGTAGAACATCTACCAGATAGAAATAGGTGTAGAACTGTAATGCCAAGGAGGAGGCACCTACCAGCTTTACACAGCTGTCGACTGCGACCCTGACAACCCGGAGGCATCCTGCCAAAGGAAAGGCATGGCGGACTTAACCCGGATCATTTGCGGCAGAAATCTCAACTCTAGGGCCGAATTTAAAACTGATTCCGCCATTCAAAGCACAGTTGAGCTGGCATTAATGAGGAAATATGGGAAGAGCAAAGGCTGCTTGCTCAGTTGTGGCAGAGTTAATGGCATGATGTGTTATCAGCCCAGGACCTTTAACATAGTAAAGTAAATTTAGTCACAAAAATATTAGCAATACTATTATTTAAAAAACATTCCTCATAGCTGGGTGTGGTGATGAATGCTCTAAAGCACAACGGAGGGAGGAAGGAGAATCAGAGTTAAGGACAGACCGGGGCTACCAGAGATCCTGTTTTGATCAACAGAGAACTCATATTCCCACCATTAAAAATTAAGAGTGCTAACCTTTGGCATCGGGCCTTGACTATCCTTTGATTTCTACACTTTCCCAGTTAGAAATCTTTACATGCGCAGTTCCTCTCCTTCACAGATAAAACCCAAATGCTAAGCATTCCTCCTTATGCAGAGGGGATAAATCCCCAAATAAATAGCAGATACCTGAAGCTAGGGAAATAATGAACCCAGTATGTGTTACGTCTTTTCCTATGTAAAGATTCCTATGACAAGGTTTAACTCATGAATTAGGCACAGGAAAAGATTAGCAACAGTACTTAATAATAAAATAGGATAATTACAATAATGTACTATAATAAAATCATGCAAATATGGACCTTTTTCTTTCTTTAAAAAAGTATTTTTAAAAATATTTTCTGGGCCTTTGATCTGTGACTCTTCTCCTTCTTCTATCCCTATTATTGCTGAACATAGCGGACAATGAGGACTACTGAGAACTCAAGAACAATGGCAATGGGTTTTTGATCCTACTGCACCTATTGGTTTTGTGGGAGCCTAGGCAGTTTGGATGCTCACCGTACTAGACATGGATGGAGGTGGGTGGTCCTTGGACTTCCCACACGTCAGGGAACCCTGATTGCTCTTCGGGCTGATGAAGGAGGGGGACTTGATTGGGGGGAGGGAATGGGAGGCGGTAGCGGGGAGGAGGCAGAAATCTTAAATAAATAAATAAATAAATAAATAAATAAATAAATAATTAAAAAAAAGTATTTTTATTTTCTGTGTTTGAGTTTCTTGCCATGTATGGTTGCACACTGTGTGTATGCCTAGCACCTGCAGAGAGCGAGAGAGGGCATCAGATCTGCCGGAACTGGAGTTACATGTGACTGTGAGCTGTCATGTGGGTACTGGGAATCAAACCCTGGTCTTTCGTAAGATCAGAAAGTGCTGAAATTTCTTTCTAGCCCTGGACTTCTCTTTCTTAAAATTTTTTTTGTGCTGTGCTCAGATGACAGGGAGGGATAATACACTGCTTATGTGATGGACAGTGTTAGGTGAGCGATGTAAGTATTGGGGTATAGCATCAGGCAGTATACAAATGTCATGGTCATCCCAGTTTCTGATTTGCCTCTTTCATTGGGACATTCTCATGCTTCCAGATGGCTATGTATCCCAATCTATTTCTTCATTCCTATTTTGGACAAAAATATTTCTAATTGTAGACGGAGACTGCTTGTTAGTTTCCCGGATGCCCAGACCTAAATAATCACACAGAAACTATATTAATTACAACATGTTTGGCCAATTGCTCAGGCTTCTTATTAACTAACTCTTAGGTCTTAAATTAACCCATTTCTATTATTCTGTGTATCGCTATGAGGCTGTGCTTTACCAGTAAGGGTCTGAGTCCTTTTCCTTTGGCAGTTACCTGGCATTTCCTTGACTCTGACTTCTCTCTCTCTATATATATATATATATATTTCTGTTTAAGACATAAGCAGAAGGACATTCCACATCATCTAATAATTTTAATTATCAGATGATAGCATGATTAACATTCATGTAAAAGTCTTCATGATTGATTTATCTAGGTAGACAATTAAGAATCGAGTTACTGGGACCAAGATTCCATTCATTCATGATTTTAACAAAAACAAACGTATCCACAGTTACAATAACAGTTGTCATTTTTTTTTGTCAAGAGTAAGTAGTAAATACACTTCTCAATAAGTCCAAGCTAAGCCTTACACTGGATTATTTGAAGACTTCCCATTGACAAATAAAAGCATCTCATTTGTGTTTTATAATCATTGAGGTTGAGCATCTTAAGTTTACTGAGTATTGTAAAATTGTCTGTTTTTTATATCCTGCTTTTGTCTTTTTTATTGTTATTTTTTTGAAATTCTTAATAATAATTAGTTGGTGTCTGTGTGGGGGGGTGTGCGTAGCTCAGAAAACAACTTCTGGGAGTGAGTTGGCTCTGTCCTGCTACCATTGGGGTCCTGGGCACGGGCTTGGCAGCAACAGCCTTACCAGCTGAGTCAACTCACTGACCTTTTTGGGAAGAATTCTTTATACACTGCATCTTAACTCTCAATTGGCTCTTGAGTATCACTTTCTATGCTTGATTTTGCCCATTGTTTATAGGGTATTTTGCTAAAGGGTCAGTTAAGCCTTTTAATTTAGATAAATGTATGAGCATTTTCTTTATGACTTAATGCTTTTGATGTCTTTATAAAGAAAACAATTCTTACTTCCCTGTTAAATGTATTTCCTGTATTTCCTGCTCTTCCCTAAAGTTTGAGGTGTGAATTTTCATTTGTTTGTTTTTTTGGCTTCTACAAAATCTGCTATTTGCATTTGTGTCTGGCATAAGCTAGAGCCCACCTTTATTTTTTAATCAGATAACCACTATTCTGAGCATCATCACCTCTGCCAAACATCAGGTTTCAACATGTTTGCATCTGTCTCTGTTATCTGGTCTGTTGCATTGGCCAGTTAGTCTACTATAACTTTGTAATTATTTTACTAATAACCAATAAGATCTCTTAATCTATTTTCCCGAACTGTCTTATTATGTTTTAATCAGCCCTTTGAATTTACATATGAAAAAATAAAAGATGCCAAGGAAAACACTTGATGAACTTTGCTATATACATCTGCATGTAATCATATGCCAACAATGATGCAGAATGTGTCCATCATCCAGAATAGTCTTTTGAGCCCCTTGTGGTCAAATCCCATGATAGTTTATTTTTATTGTCAGCTTTTATGGATTATGAAAAGCTAGTGCAATGAAGATTCTAGCCTTTCAGTATGGCTGTGAGGGTTTTCAAGAGAGGGCTAATTCAGGTAAAACCCTCATGCTGAATGTGGGCAGCATCAGCCTATGAGCTGGAGTCCTGGATGAACAAAAAGTGACAAAGGAGGGCCATCACAGAGTGCTAACCCACCCTCTGCTCTGCTTCCAGCTCCCTAGAGGACTTGGTGCCCTGTGCTCTGCTTCCAGCTCCCTAGGGGACTTGGTGCCCTGTGCTCTGCTTCCAGCTCCCTAGAGGACTTGGTGCCCTGTGCTTTGCTTCCAGCTCCCTAGAGGACTCAGCCCCACATTTCCACTGGCATGAACAACACCACGCAGACTATTTTCCCTGAAAACAAGGGCCAAAAGATATGTCCTTCACTGGAGTTTCTTCTAGTCAAGTGTTTGGTTTCAGTGACATAGGGAGTATTAGAGTAACATACTTCCTGTTTCCTCCTTTTCCTCCAGATTAGCACTGGAAGGAGTTGAGTAGATAGAGCACATAAGATTCAAACATTAGCATAAGAGAGGAAGGAATATAAGCTGAGAGATTTTAAGTAGGAAGAAAAGTGAAATTTTGGAGAGTTGGATAGTAATCTAATAGAGATCTCAATTAATTAAACGGTAAAAATGCTCTTAAATATTTAGGATTCAATTTGACAGTTCCAAGTATTTCATTACATCCATTTCACTTTTAGATAAACAAATATTTATGGTTAGGATATTAATATAGGGTTATGTCAAAGGTATGAAAATAAACTTCTAGAGACATACAAAAAAAAAAAAAAGATTCAACCATTAGGGTGTCACTCACCAGGAGCCTAAGAGTCTGTGTTTTACGTACATGTGCTCTCTAAGTTCTTCTTCACTAGCCTCACACTAAAGACAGCCAGTCATCAGATAACACGCCCCCATATAGGTGTGAATTTAGTCTGTGACCATCATTTACATAGAATCCTAAAGCAAGCGTTCCTTTGTCTAGCTTCTTTTGCTCGGCAAATAGTCTTTCAAAATAATCTGCAGTGGTGCATATATCAGCAAATCATTGACTTTACTGTTCCCCAGTGTCACATGCCATGAAGTCACCAGCTCTTATGTATTCACTTGCTGGTGAACATGTGGCTTGAGTAGCTGTAAATATTTGCACACCTGCCCTTTTTGTGGGCACCCTTTTCTTTCCCCCGGGTAAACACCAAGAGGGGTGACTGATGAACTGCAGAATAGGTAGGTATGTTCTTAACTGGAGAAAGCTGCCAAAATAGCCAGTTTCCAAGGCTGTTGCTTGTTTATCCTCCTACCAGTGATGAGAGAGACATCCAGGTTTTCTATGCCTAAACATTGTGTATGAAGTTGTATTTTCCTCTTGACTAGAGCGGTGCACGATGTTTTCATGTGTTAGCCATTCATACCTCCTTCTGTAAATTATTTGGTTACTCATTTATTGAAACATTTTCTTATTGATTTGGGAGGATCTTTAGATAAGCCTTAATCAGGTGGCGGCAAGAGGAAATTTTTTCAGTTATTGGATTTAACTAAAATGCGAGATACCTCACTGATATACATCTCAAAAGTTGAACTTATGAAGTTAGAGTATAGCATAGCAGCTTCCAGGGTCTGGAGTGTGGGGAAAATATAGAAATGGTTGAAGTGAAAATTAATGAAAAAAAGATAACCCAAGCCATCATATAAATACACTTCAAATAAACATATGCACACATTTCAAAAAATAATTCATGGTTGTTGCTAAATCATATTAAGAATTACGAAATATTTAGAACTTGTGCCAAAGCAGTGGTATGTCAAAATATGTAGGGTACTGTTAAATTATAGGATGGAAACAAAACTTAATGAAAGCTTTCCTGACAAAATTGATCAAAGAAACAATAAGAGGAGTTAACTGAAGACCGTGAATGAAAAAGTAGACTAGTGATGAATACTGCAGATATATAAAATTCATAAACAAAAAATAAAACAACGCAATGCTTTGATTGCCTGCATGGGTTCAGATGGTTCTCAACACTGGTTCATAAAACTTATCAGGGGGACATTTATTAGTGATTTCTTAAAAATATTGCTTCTTTTCCTCTCCCAGTTGAAGAAAAAAAAAGAATTTCTGAGGATAGGGCAGGTCACTAGCTCCAGTAGTGAGCCATGAAGGCTACCCAGGGTATGGAGGCACTGCCCGAGAGAATCAGACTCCTTAGACCATCTCCCCAGTGCAAAGAAAATGCCCCCCAAACCTCCCCCTTTGAAGAGAAGCATGACAGCCAAGTCTATTATGTACCCTCTTCTCATCTCCACAAGGCTTCATCTAATGTCACCTGGAAGATTAAGGAACAGGAAATCTCTTTCCTTCCATAAGTAATGTTGCGTCCACAGTGAGCACTACTTCCTAACCAATAGTTATCAGGCCTTCCTTTCCCCCTGGCTCAGTGTTTTCTCTTGCATGATCTTGGCCTTTGTTTTTGGAACCTTATTTGAGAAGAAAAGAAGTCATTACTTTTCAAAGAAAATTTGGTGATTGATGCTCTGTATAGAACATTGTGTTTGTGACGTGGGAAAAGAAAGTCTCTCAGAGCTTAAAGGCTAAGGGAGTATAAAGAATTCCCAGGATGTCACAAGCACATATACCCAATTATTTATTGAATCGTGTCAGACAGCCTTTGATGAAATATGGCCGTGAGTGGTGACACCAGCCAGGGAGCAGGGGAACAAAATAAATTATTCTTATTTAGAAAACAGAGATTTGATAAAGGGAACTTTGTGTTCACAAAATTACCAGAGGAGATGGAGATGCTGGACCACCAGAGGTGATCTAGAATGGGCAACCCAAACTTATCTACCAAGAAGTACTTTTTCATCTCCACTGCCTCAAGCAGCAAGTAAGAACACAATGTGACTAACCTTAGGCCCAGGATCATGACCACGCAGCAGAAATTCATGGGCTATGTGCTTGTGTCCAAAGTCTTGGCAATAGAGTGGAGCTTGTAAGTCCACTCAGAAGAGGGGGATGCTTCCCTGTTACCCATTTCCTCTCCCACACTCACTCCCAGATGCCAGGCTTCACTGCAGGCATCTGGGCTGCAAATCAAAACGTAACTGCAAGGCAGTAGAGTAGCAATGGTTAATTTTCCAGCCCCCTTGGCCTAGGAAGGCACATCCATTCAAAGGAGGCAGAACCAAGCAGTATCCGCACTACATGGGCTATCAAGAAAGTTAAGAACAACGAACTAACATGCTTCTTCAGTCCATACAGCTTCCTCTATTTTGACCTTCATGTTATTAGACTGCTGCATGAGCTGTCGGACAATCTTTCTGTATCCGGACTTTTTCCTTACCTATCATTTCTCCCAGTATTTTTACACAAACTTTATAAAATGTAGTTCAATGATCAACACACTCTTCCAGCTGTACACTGTCTAGAGCAGCGGTTCTCAACCTTCCCAATGCTGTGGCCCTTTTTAATACAGTTCCTCATGTTGTGGTGACCTCAACCATAAAATTATATTGTGGCTCCCTCAGAAGTGTAATTTCATTATTGTTATGAATTGTAAATGTCCAATATCCAGGGTATCTGACACATGAGCCCTATAAAAAAGTCATTCAACCCCACAAAGGGATCGTGACCCACAGATTGAGAATTGCTGCTCCAGAGTCTTATTCCTCTCCTTGTTCTCTCCCCAGTGCCCATTTCATTCACACCCCTTCATCTACACATAGAGTTCTCTGTCAGAAATGCTGCATCCACTCTGCTATTGACCAGATAACTTTCTACACACCTTTAAAACCCAAGTTGAATATCTATATTGTAACCTTAGTGAGCCACAAGAGAGATGGCGTGGGTAGTCATGAGTTGTTGTTACAGAGAGATCTAGGTCTCTCTATTACAATCCCTGAACGTGATTTCTACAGATGGCTCAGAACTGACTGAATTCAGAAAGAGAAGTCCTGCATGAACCAACTGAATCGAATGGCAAACAGAATTAGATGTCCCACACATGGGTCATGTAATCAAGGCCCTTAGTGTCTTTGATACTAACTCTTACTAAAGGTCACCCAAGGCCCAGGGACTCCCATGATTACCAGGGAATCAGCACAGCTAGAGAATGCTGCTTTTCTTTGAATAATGTCTTGAGGTTGCAAAAAACAACACCTAACTGTAAAAAAATGGTAAACCAAAAGACATTAAGAGGATCCAAATAAGAAATTGCTCATATCTAGCCTTACAATTCAGAGGCAAAATATGTTATCACTTCACACCATCCCCTCCTCCACTTCTACTTTTCCAGATGTCCCAGTCTTACATATGAGCCTCATACTCTGCAATGTTTACTTGCTATTTCTTTTCTGCATTATGAAACATTATTTTCAAACATTAATTGTATTAATTAACCATATCTTAATCAGTATTTTTGTTTTTTCCCCTGGGTCTAATATGTATAGATGAGCAACATGACCACTCTATGCCATAGTTAAAGGGAAAGTTTTTATTGTAGATAGGAGAATGCATCTAGAAGAGTCCAGAGAGAGTAGAGTAGGGGATGAAGTGAGCACAACCAGGATGCTACCATAGACTCTGAAACCTGTAACAACTGTTGAAGATGCTGAGGGGGCCTGGATGTCAGTGTGAGTTGGGGTATGCTAACAGCCTCTACAGGGAGTCATTTGTCCCTTCTGCCAGTGATAAGGGAAATGGTTCTTCTTGGCAGAGGAGACCAGATTTCACAAGTTCCTGAGGAATGGTGTTTTTCTTTTTAATCTAGTCACCAGAATTTAGGGAAATGAAGTTTCATTTGAACATGACATAACTTAGAAACATTAACTCATTTGTTAAGAATATGCTAAGACTAAATCAGTAATATTCCTGTCTCTGGAATTCTATCTCCACTCCATGGCCTTTCTATGACAACCAGTTGTCACTCTCATTTGTCCAAATCCATATGAAGAGGAAAAGCAAAATGGTGGACACCCCCCCACACACACACACACACTCTGATCTGGTCTCCACAACAGCTTACAGCTCGAACTGTTGACCCTATCAAAATCTATTTAGAATCCCCTCACTGTGCTTCCTCATACCCTTGCATTTGGTGGCACTCAGCTTGGCCGTTGTTTGCTTTGCGTGAAGCCCTGCAGACCAAGGCAAGGTCTGTGAATAAAATAATAAGGTCTGTGCAGGGCAAGGAGTGTGAATAAAGACAAGCAAGGCCGAGGCAGCTCTGAGCAGCTGCACCTGGTCTCTTTGGACCCAGGACACTGTTGTAGTATGTCTCTGTGGCTCCAGAATTCTGGGCCCATCTTGGCTTCCTTCATATCTTTATGTGATTTGTGTGACTTTGTCTAGGGTCTGTTGCATTCTTACTGTCAGAACAGCAAGACTTAAATCTTCCAGAAGATTCCTACTTTACAGGTTTATTGTGCCCATGCCAGTTTTAAATACCATTCCTCAACTGTGAGGACACTGTCTACATGTACTGCTGTGTCACTCACGGCTGCTCTCCAAAGAGCTTAGATGAAGGAAAACTGAGCCATCCAGCACCATAGAAGACATATATTACACTAGCCTATTATATTAAAGAAAGTGATAATCTCTCCCCCAGAACATACCTTGCAAGAGAACTTGTCACAGGGAGAATCACAATTAATATACAATGCTCCATATTATACTGGTTGGTTCTTCAGTAACCTCAACCTTCTTCAGGACAAGGGAGGCTATAGGTCACTTTCAGTGAGAGTTTCTTCCTGGGTCTTCCTTGTTCCTGTCCCTATGTCTAATGGCTCTGGGCATCCCGAAGGTCAGGATAAGTGCCACCCTTGCAGTCCGTGAGCTCATTACCCTCGGAAATGGATTCTTCTCCTTTCTGCTCCTTGGCAGATTTCATTTGCATCCTCCTAGACATGTTTTCATTTCCAGCCACCCAGGCTGGTGGTCGGCGTGGGGTGGGGCCCAGGCCACTGCACAGTTGAGTTTCCCCCCTTGAATATTGCTTCTGGTCGGGCCTGTTGGAACTTGCTTTGGCAGCACAATCCCGAGTGTCACTCAGGCAATTAAATAAGGTATTTTATTTTATTCAAGGGGGCTGTATATGCCTATTTCAGAAGCTATTTGATGGGAATCGGGGCAAAAAAAAAAATGTCCCTTGAAAATGGCTTCCCATCTGTATCCCGATGTGAGGGGATCACAGAATTAGCTTTTTCTTTAACACTATTATATTCCTTCAATAGGGTGTAAAGTTTTAGGAGATGAACTTCCATGCTCTATGTCACGGGAGCAGATTGGTTTTGCATGTGTGACAGAGCAGGCCCTGAGGCTCCAGCCATGGGCAACAGTACAGGAACACAGATGTCTAAGTGAGGCCGGTGACTGTCTCAGACCTGGCTCTGCTCACAAACTTCTCCTGGCTTCCCCGGGTTTGGCTTTTGTAGCGCATTCTTTCCTTCAGCTCCAACTCTTCCCCTGTTGTTGTCAATCAATGTGCTTCTCCCTTACAACATGGAGTGACTGTGGTTCTCACATGGGGTGGGGGGGTGGGGGGGTGTCATTCACTCCATGTGTCAATCACTTGCCCACCCCACCTGTGGGCCACTCTGAGGCATTGCACCTTTTTTGCTTTCAGTTTCCTCACAAATGACTGTGAGGTCACCTTGACCCACGAGGGAGACTACAGTACCAGTCTTCCTGGTCCCTGAGGTCAGAGTAAGCAGTTGAGTGTGTGGCTGGGGCCACTACCAAGTCATGTTTGGAACCAAAGAGACATCTATTTCTATTTGGACCTTGACTGCCTCTCACCTTTCCTGGAATACTAAACTAAATTTTAGACTAAAACTTGGGGCATTTTGGTGTGGAGGCAGAGGAGAAGAGTCAGAGTAAAGGAGTTAGAGTAGTGTTTTCTCTGTGTTCTGAAGAACAAATGTTAACTGATCCATGAAGCAAAACTGTAAGATATGCCTTTCAAAAGCTGGTATCAGGGCCTGAGGCAGAGCTTAGTGGAACTCGGGAACAAGTGCAAGGCTCTGGCTAGCACCTCCAACGTGTGACAAACAAAAACCAACTATCAGACAAAAGCTAGTCAAACAAAACATCCCAGCAGCCAGATGGACAGTGTCAAGTCTTGTTCGGTGTGAGAAGGAAACAGCCCAGCGTGTCTCTGCAGTACATCTTCTGCTACTATTTGAAATCACTGCTATTGTTTACGATGAGCATAAAAAAGTTGTTTCCTCACCATGAAAGAGGAGATGGAAAGAGCACAAGACTTAAGCGATGGAGGAAGGCTGGCAACACTGGCTTGTGGGCATGGCATGGGTAATGCATTTGTGAATTGACAACAGCAGGAGCTGCCTGAACAGGGGCTGTGCAAGACTGGGCCCGTAAACCTCCAGTTATAGCTGGAGGAGGAAATGCCTGTCCTGTCGGTGGAACAGAATTATAGTCTAGGGCTGCTGGGGCAAGGGGGATCACGGTCTTCAGTGGTGTGGCCGTTGGTGAGACATTTGTCCTCCATTGGAGACCTCACCACCCAGGCTCATATGAATGACCCTGGATAAACTCAATGGGTCCCAAAACCAAAACAAATAAAGAGAGTGAGATGGGGACTTTGTGAGAGGAAGGTGGAGAGGTGCTGGAGGAGGGAGGAGGGTGAGGGAGGATGGAGGAATAGGTGTGAGCGGAATGTGTCCTATACATGCGTCAAACTTTCAAAAACACATTAATGAATAAAAGACTGTTTTCTTTCCATAGGATTCTATAGTACATCCTGCTATGTCTGTTTGTTTCCAAAAGGCTTTTACATCACATCAGATTTATATACATCTGAGAAAAGTCTCTCAAACAAATAATTCCCAGTGAGAAACAGCCTAGATATGAGTGTGACTCAACTATAGCGCAGACGTTCGCTCTGGAGGAAAACACTTCTAAAGAAGTAAGCACCCAGAATCCCACAGGGCTGATGAGAGGGGACCTCAGATGCTTCTAAAGAGTGTTAAAAATAGAAACATTCCATTAAATACTAAACAAGAATGGCAGTTCTCCTTGCCCTGAGGCTTCTCTTTCATTTCCCTAGAGGGAACAGAATTGAATTCTTGGACCGCTAATGTGTGCATTGAATTAACTCCACTGTCCCGTTGCATGCAGTCGACCCTTAGGTGTGTTCTAGACATCTGAGAGCCCTTCACTGCCCTTGATGCCTGTCACCAAAGCTGGCTTATTGATGACAACGTGCCCATGCTTTGTTCCCACTTTTCTCTCTTATGGGAACTTCTATGACACTGGGAACTATTTCATACCTGTCCCCTACTGCCATGCCAATATAGAAAAGGTCTGAGTGTCTTGTTTACTCTTGGGGTTCCAGTCCCTGGAAGAGCAGCTGGTATACAGGGACTCTCTAAACCAGTGTCTCAGGTGACAACTTGCACAGTTCCAGAGGCACAGCTGGCTCCATGAACTGGCTGACAGAGAAACGGCAAACCCACCTACTGGGATAGGGCAGGGTTCAAGTAGAGTAATGGAAGATAACAGACAAGGTCTATCCCAGTAATCTCTGTAGCAACAAGATTCCAGCTGCCTGGACTACAATGTCTCCATTTTGGGTTAATGATCACAGTGGTTTCAGCCTATAGAAGCTTCATATTAGGTAGGGGAATCAAGAGAAACAAGTAAGAACAAAGATGGACAGGCCAGCTCCCAAAAAAGGCTGGTATGGAAAATTATCTTGGATACTCACACAGTACTAGGGGCACAGCTGGTTCCACGATGAACCAGCAAGACAGCAAACTAGCAATCGACCTGAAGGTCGCAGATTGGATGGCAGGTGCCAGTGGTTTTGTGAGGTAAGCCAAGCATCTTGTCACAGAAAACAGTGACTTAATCCTCAACTCTACAGAATTGGATCTCAGGAGCCAGGGAGGCCAGAACCACTTGGGAGGTGGGAGGCGACAGCTTCTCCCAGCAGCCAGCTGTGGCAAGAGTCAATCAGCTCGGGTGCGCCCAGGCAGCCGAAGATGTATAGCACAGGCTGTGATTACTGCTCCTTTTAAACCGGGCTGTGTCTCCACATTACAGGCAACACTTTCTGGAGTGAGTAAATCATGGCCCGCATTCATCTCACACATACAGACAAATATGAAATCAACGTCTCTCCACGGCAAACGAGATCCTGCCATTCATCTGTTGCCGGGGGAGGTCCTCAATGTCGCTCCCTTTCTCTATGGCAGAAGAGGCTCAGGGCCTGCTTCCTCCACAGGGCTCAGGTTAACCATTCCGACCAGCAGTGCCCTGAAACAGAAAAAAAAAAGTCCACCCTGAAATTGAACCCATGATGGAGATCTGGACAGCTTAGTTTAGGTCAAAGGCTCTTTTGGCAGTATCTGTAGTGGATCATAATTCAAACCTAGGGATAAGAGGAGGACTTGCAATGGAATGAAGTATTAAGATCATGCTTTGTTCTCTAAACAGAAACTTTAGCACATACAAGACTTACATGCTTTAAACTTACCTCTAGTACATGGGTTCCTCAGGGGTCATTAGCTTACCGATCTGAGAATGCCATCATAGACATTGTACTGATCTGATCCCAAGTGTGAGTCCATGCTTCTAGCACCCCACATCTCACTGGTCCTTACTAGGAGTGTCTAGACTTAAGAGAGATTACTGTCAGAAGTCTCTTTGATGGGAATGACCATGGCTCAACCTGTCTCTTACTGGGACCTTAAAGGTCTCTGTATCCTGAAACCCATGTAGTGCTGAGGTGGTAGCAATGAGGAGACTCTAAGACTGCCCAGTGATTTGCATTGTGGAAAGTGTGATATGGGTTTCCCTCTGTATGCTGTGAATATATTTTATTACCATTGGTTAATAAAGAAGCTGCTTTGACATATGGAAAGGCAGAATATAGCAAGGCAGGAAATACAAGCAGAGGTAGAGGTGGAAAGAAGACAGAGTCAGGTAGGCATCATGTAGCCACCCAAGAAGCTAGAGGTAACAAACCACAAGCCTCATGGTAAAATATAAAATAATAGAAATGGGTTAATTTAAAATGTAAGAGCTATGCACAAGCAAGGAACTCAGGACCGCGAGTGGTGCACCCACATACTGTGACAATGGGGATGTTCTATCGGGAACTCACCAAGGCCAGCTGGCCTGGGTCTGAAAAAGCCTGGGATAAAACCGGTCTCGCTGAACATAGCGGTCAATGAGGACTACTGAGAACTCAAGAACAATGGCAGTGTGTTTTGATCCTACTGCATGTACTGGCTTTGTGGGAGCCTAGGCAGTTTGGATGCTCACCTTACTAGACCTGGATGGAGGTGGGTGGTCCTTGGACTTCCCACAGGGCAGGGAACCCTGATTGCTCTTTGGGCTGACGAGGGAGGGGGACTTGATTGGGGGAGGGGGAGGGGAATGGGAGGCAGTGGCGGGGAGGAGGCAGAAATCTTTAATAAATAAATAAATTTAAAAAAATAAAATAAAAAAATAAATTAAATAAAATGTAAGAGCTAGCTAGAAATATACCCGAGCCATTGGCCAAACAGTGTTATAATTAATATAGTTTTTGTGTGATTATTCAAGTCTGGGTGGCCAGGAAACAAAAGCACAATCTCCGCTTACAGAGGGCTTGTTCTCATCTTGCTCTTGCATTTTGGTAAAAAATATTAACAGTAATAATGACTATGCTGATGCTAATGTTGAATTACTGAGCACAGGTAGCTAAATGTCAGGTACTGTTCTAAAAGTTATTCTATGTAATCCGTATGACTCTCACAATACCTTATGAAGAAAATGCTATATTAGGTAGAGACATCACAGAGTCAATAAACTCTACATTTATAGTTATGGTCAAACAGCTGAATTTACTGAGATAAAGGAGAGACATCCGAGATAGAAAGAGACACACAGTGAGAGAGAGAGAGTACCTCTTGGAAATTTGTAATCACACACACATACATGCCAATATATACATAACAACATGTCCATACAAGTGATTATTAATTTCCCCCATCACCTAATTAATGGGATCACCTGATTAATAAAGAGTTGGTTTCTCTAATATTTTAAACTTTATGCAGAAATAATGTTATATAATTCTCTAGCAATTAATTTTAAGAATGAATTTTAATAATGTAAATTGTAACTAGTCACCTTTCCAACTGCTGCCTGATAGCCACTGGGAGGAGGTGCCATGATGTAGCCAATAAATGCTATGCTGTGAATACTGGCAAAGTTTTCTAGATTCTCATAGTCTAAGACAGCCATGACTCTCCTTGAGCCTGCATCTTTTGTTGTTTGTTCAGTCATTTCCCTAGGTTAAATGCTAGGAGTTGACCTAATGTAGTTAAAGGTGCAAACCTTTTCAGTGTGCACAGTGTACTGCTCTAGAGGGTTTGTTGCACTGATTTGACCTCCTCCCACATGTGTGGGGACATCTGTCTGTATGCCTTTCCTTAAACAAATACTATCAGTAACTGCCATCATTCTCAGCCTACCAAACAAGTGACAAGGCACTGGTGTTTCAGTTTATCCCAGCTAGCAAATGTGGCTAAAACCATCGGTACATTTTCTACAAACTGCCTTGTTTATCCTCCTTAAACCACATTTTTTTTTTTTTGGTTTTTTGAGACAGGGTTTCTCTGTGGCTTTGGAGCCTGTCCTGGAACTAGCTCTGTAGACCAGGCTGGTCTCAAACTCACAGAGATCCGCCTGCCTCTGCCTCCCGAGTGCTGGGATTAAAGGCGTGCGCCACCACCGCCCGGCTCTTAAACCACATTTTAAGGAGTGTCCTCTCCTCTTAATAAGTCATGTGACCTCTTTATAAATGAAGGAAACTAAATTGTGTCTCATAATATTCTTGTAAATGATGTTCAGGTTTGTCTTTTTAATATTATTGCTGGTATAAGAACATTAATCTTAAGCTGGACAAGAAAATTGGAGTTTGGTTTTGTTATTCAAAAGTCAAATGATTTTATATAATCAAAGACATTATTGATCATTTCCTTTCAGTCATTAAATTTTTACACTTTAAATCATTTACCATCACAAAATTTAATATTTACTTATACATTCTGGAGTTTTAAAGGTTTCTTTAAAAACAACTTGAAACATTCAGAGTTTATTTTTGTATCAGTTATTGTATAAGATTTAAATTTGTTTTTCCTTATATACTTTTCTTCAATCATGTTTTGTTGAACCAACTGCTTAATAAATAGTTGGTTTTCCCTGATATTTTAAACTGATACTATTAATATACACCAAATCATTATTCCTCCTTTGCTCAATTTCTGGCTTTTCTTTTTAGTTTAATTTCTCATTCTGGCTACTTCCTGCCACCCCACAGTGATAATTTAATTTCAAATTGGGCAAGTCAATCTCATTACTCATTTTTCTTGTTCTGTTCATGACTCTTCTAACACAATTATTCTTCCAAATGAACTTGAGAATCATTTGGTCAAGTTCCAGATAAAAATCTCATCAAATTTTAATTGGGATTGCATTAAATATATAAATTAATTTGGGGGGAAATGACATCCTTAAAATATTGAAGTTTCTAATGTGAAATCGTGGATATCTCCCAATTTATGAGCATTTTTTCTGTCCCAAAGTTAAACTGTGATATTTCTAGGCAGACCTGGCATACTTCTTGTTATGATTAGCCCTTGTTATTTCCTTTTTTGTGACTGTTGTTAATATGATTGTTTTTACTTTCAGTATTCATGAGTAGCTATTTCTACTATGCAGGGAACTATTAATATTGATTTGGGAGGTGGTTGGAGAGATGCCTAACAGTTAAAAGCACTTGTGGCTCTTCCAGAGGATGAGCATTCAGTTCCTAGCATCCTAACTGGGTGGCTCACAACCACATGTAACTCCAAGTCCAGGATCTGACACCTTGTTGTGGCCTTTCCAGAAACCCACATACATGGTTTTGCACGTGCACACCACACACACACACACACACACACACACACACACACCAGGGTTCATACAGTGGAGAGCACAAGACAACCCCAAGAGTTGGTTCTCTCCTTCTACTCTTTGGGTAGCAATAATGGAACTCAGGAATGCCAGGCTCTGTGGCCCACAAGTTTGGTGGAAGCACCTTTGCCTGCTGAACCATCTGACTGGCTCTTAATGGACCATTTAATTCAATGCTTTTATCAGTGTTATTGCTTTTCAAGTGATTCTTACATGCATTTCTAGGTAAGCAGTTGTCATTATCAGCAAATGATGTTGATCCTTGTCTTCCCCATAATATTTATAAGGCTTGCTTCATTCTCAGACTCCTGTGACATACCTACTGTAACAGGAGAAGCAGCATGAGGTAAGGCTGATTTAAAAAAAAAACATAGAAGTGGTTCTAATCAAATATAAAAATCACATTCTTTTAAAAGTAACTATGTTTGTAGTAAGGCTTACCCCCTTAGAATTACAGGGAGTTAGTTCATAGTAACTTTTGCTCATTAATGATTTCTAAAATGTTCAAATGTGGAGAGAAATAAAAAGACAAATACGAAAAGTGGTTTAAATTATGAGTTCTGAAGATCGTCAACTTCAATTCTTGCCCTTAATAATTTGTCATGATTAATTTGGGCCAATTGCTTTAACTCTGTGACACACACACACTTCTGTGTTGGCAGAGTCTGCTTGTTTGTTTCCTAGACACCCAGAACTAAAATAATCACACAGAAATTATATTATTACAGCCCTGCTGGGCCTATAAGCTCGCTTCGTATTGGCTAGCTTGTATATCTTAAATTAACCCATTTCTATTATTTTATATTTTAACTTCTTTAGGCAAGTTTAGCAGTCATTTCTCTGCAGGTCCTGCATGTCCAGCCAAGCAGTCCAGGCAAGAGTAGTTTCTTGCCCAAATGACTAGCAAACTCCATAAGGAGCTTCTTTGATGCTCATCTTCCTCTTGAAGTAGATTGGTGCTGCCAGGAGCAGATGTGTCTCATTGTCATGAAAAGTCCTAAGTTCTCAAACATTTTAAATGCCATATTCAGAAGGTTTCTGAAAGATTTGAAGAATTTCTATCTAACTAAAATATATCTCTATATATCTAAAAAAATCTAACTAACATGATTATAAGCTTGACTATTATAGATGACTATTAACTTATATTTCTTAATTATACATTACATTTTTAAATGAGCTACAAAATCACAATGCCTTAATCAAGAGCATAAATATATATTATATATATATATAAAACAAAATTGACCTTAAATTTGTTTCAATAAACCAAGATCCATACCAATACAAAGTATTCATCTCTATATCATATCCCCCTTTAAATGTAAACAAACATTTATAGACAATATTTGAGAATATGGGTGTAGGTTTCTCCATACTGCTTCCTGATGATTGTTGAACATAGTAATTTTGGGATGTTCACAGTGACCTTTTGAGGGGTCTTGCTCCATCAAACCACACCAGTCTGGAAGCAATCCACTAGCTCTCATCCTCAGTGGAAATACGGGAAGAACCTCTTCTCCAAAGCAACAAATCCTTAGACCCAAATTTGGAAGTCATGATACTTTTATAATATACATGCTGGTTTAGTTTAGCAGCCCATACAATAAAATATCTCTCTGTACTTAGCTCATTCACAGTCAAAAAATTCAAAGATAATACAATAATATACATAATCCAGATTCTCTATGAATTTTCCATTTTTACATGGCTTATTTTTCTTTACTCCTTTTAACCTATGACTATCTGTACTCTGTCTCTTCAAAGATTTTACCGTTTTCTTAAAACCATTACTTCTTTTACAACTCTCTCTATATTTTTTCTTCTCTCTTCCAAGCCTATGAATATTTACCTAACACTGTGACCCATTTAGAGGTCTTTTATGTCTGAATCTGTCCAACTGCATATCTGTAATTCTTTACTGTTCAGGAGTGTTTCTTAAAATACTAAGCGCTACTTAAAACTTAAACTGTGCCATTACTAGGGTATATATGGTACTTTCTGCTTGCCCTGCACAGTCCAGCATGGTGGAGCCACTCACGCCTCTGAGAGCCATGTACACAGTACCATTCTCAAGCACACAGCCAGTCCATGTCACCATTAAGCAAAGCTGCAGCAGTATGCTCACAAACCCCATCCAAATGCTCCATCTCCTGA
This sequence comes from Alexandromys fortis, assembly GCF_014885135.2. NCBI lineage: Eukaryota > Metazoa > Chordata > Mammalia > Rodentia > Cricetidae > Alexandromys > Alexandromys fortis. Next base: position 10,517,221 of record NW_026067926.1, on the reverse strand, counting down.
AAGAGCCAGAAATCATGCTGGCAGCAAGGCCCAGAAAGCCAGCATGGTGTGGCTTTTCTGCCATTGCTAAGTCAAGAAATCGTCTCTTTAAGGAGATTCAGTATGCCACCAGTTTAAAAAAATGCAGCTAAACTTTGTGTGTGTGTGTGTGTGTGTGTGTGTGTGTCTAGAATTCTTTTCCAAGACCTCTCAGATTTTATATTGATTTAGTCCACTACATTGGTGTGCCAATTTGTTGGAGGAAGCTGCTTGTTTGTTCCCGGCTGCCTGGCCAGCTTAGACCCAAAGTAATCACACAGAAATGGTATTAATTAAATCACTGCTTGGTTCATTACTCTAACTTCTTATTAGCTAACTCTTACATCTTAATTTAACCAATTTCTATTAATCCATGTATTGCCATGTGGCTGTAGTTTACTGGCTAAAGATCCAGTCACTCCATGGCTTCTCTCTAACACTGCCTTCCTTCTCCCATGCTATAGGCCAAACCAGTTCCTTATTCATTAACCAATAAAAGCAACACATAAACAGAAGGACCTCCCACGTCACATTGTCATGAAAAGTCCTAAGTACTTAAAACATTTGAATTGCCATATTCTACTAGTCTTTGAAAGGTTTGAAGAATTCCTATCCATCTGGAAAATATCTCTGTACATCTAGAAAACCTAACTAACATGACTACAAACTTGACTATTATATATGACTATCTATTAACCTGTATTTCTTAATTATACATTTTTAAACATAATACCTTAATCAAGAGCAGAAATACATATAACAAAATTGACCTTAAACTTGTATCAATAGACCAAGATGCATAGCAATGCAAAGTATTCATCTTTATAGCATATCCCTCTTTAAATGTAACAAATATTTATAAACAATATTTGAGAATTGGGGCATAGCTCTCTCCAAACTGCTTTCTGCTCCCAGCTGCACTTATAGTAGAAGAGATCATGCCCAAGTGTGCTGGTATCTTAAAGGCTATTGGCTGCAGGAGTTCCCACAGCACATCTATAAAGTGGGATATGGAGTAGTACCTGGTCTTTTTAGTCAGCTTTCTCAGTTGTCCACATAGCTTACTTTCTCTGATTCTTTCTTTTCTCTTTTCTGAGATGTTACACGATTAAACCAATATAGCACCAGTGTTTGGCGCTAGCTTCATTCATTTTGCAATCTGTATTAGAACTAATCTGCATCTTTACCTGACTTGATAGTTCATCATTTTATTGCTAAATAATGTCCCATCATACAGATGCATCATAGTTTATTTATCCATTGATCAACTAGGAGAGGCCTATGAATAAAGCCCCTGGAAACATTTGTCTGCAGATTTTTATGTGCAAACAAGTTTACAAACCAGCTAAGTGAGTAATGAGGAGTAGGGGTGGTGAGATGACATTGGAGGGACACATTTAAAAGAAACTTCCAATGTAGTTTCAGAATTGGCTGTAGCCGTTTGTGGTTTGCTCTCCCACCAGCAGTGAATGAGATTTCTGGCTATCCCATATCCTTGCAATTAATACTGTCAATGGTTGTGATTTGTGTCGCTCTAATAGGATTGTAGACCCTTCTCCTTGCTGCTAATTTGTGACTCCCTGATGACAAATGCTGCTGAGCATGTTTTATTACATGTTTGCCATCTGTAGATCTTTTGTGTGGCTTGTGCTGGCAGCAAATTCCCTTAGTTTTTGTTTTTCTGACAAAGTCTTTATTTCCCCTTCTCTTTGGAAGGATAATTTTGTTGCTCATAGAATTCCAGATTGATGGCTTTTCTTTCTTTCCTTTCTTTTCTTTTTCTTCTTTTGACACTGTAAATATTGTGCTTCCTCCTATTCTTGATGGGCTACTTGCTGACAAGAACTTTCCTGTTATTCTGGCTCCAATAGGTAGGTTTCTCTCTGGCTTTGTTTTTGGTTTTATTCAGGTTGGTTAAGGGAGGTTTTGATCACCCCTTTGTTATCGCTGCTGTTTTCTGTAAATATCCTGAAATCCAGACTCATTTGGCTTAGCTTTCTTTGAGTGCCCTCATCTCTGCTTTTACATATCACTCCCTTTTAAACTTCAGTGATAATACCTGGAATTTTTGTTTTTCAATTTCTCTGCTCTCCCTGGCAGTCCAGTTAGGTGCATCATGAGCCATCCCAAAGTGTCTCTCACAGTTCCATGTCCTCAGCCCATCTGATAGGAAGTTTCTATCAACATATCTTTAAGTTCATTGATTCTTTCAGTCATGTTCACTAACAAGATGGGCTATCTGCTCCTAAGACATCCTCCATTTCTATTGCAAAGCTTCCAATCTCCAGAACTTTGTTTCTTTTTATTATTACATTTCCATCTGTTACATAATCCATCAGCTCTTGGGTATGGTCTGTTTCCCACTATAGCCTTAATATATGAAGTTATTTTAAGTTTTCTGCATGGTAATTCTAACACATCTGTCATATAAGTGCCTGATTCGGATGATGTTTGCTTTGCCTTAGACTATTTCTTTTCTTTCTTTACTGGACTCTTTGTAACGCTTCCTGAAAGCTGGCAATGATGTGTGTCAGAAGCTGTGGAAACAGACCTCATTATGAGCATTTGTGCTAATCTGGGCAGAGGTTGGATTGTATTTAACATAGCTGCTAGTAGCTTCAAATTCTCCCATGGCATTGTCCCCATCTTGGTGCCTTGAAGTTTCCCTAGAAACAACTCCTCAGACAGAGTTGGCATCTCCCTTGTTTTCATCTAGAATCCATTGTTGTTATGGTGGACACTTGTTAAAGTAGCTGCAGAGTTTAAGGAAAGGTTTGTTTATGATTAACTTTTAGGGTGTTGGTAGACTTGTGTATGTTATCTCTTTCTCCCCTTTTATGAGAGACTGAGAGCTTCCAGAAGTGAGAGAATCATGAAGGCTCAGCTTGGAGAATGTCTGGAAAAATCTCAACCAGTCCCTCATGCCCTAACAACCGTCCTGGTCAGAGAGAAGGTTCTTGCTCTGAAGGGCATGCTGGCTGTTTCACAAGGTCACCACCTTCTCCTTTCTGTGTGAGAATGGGATTTCTCATGGTTCATGGAGTGAACCCTGTGGGGTTTCTTGAGGTAACATCTAAGAATATGTTGGCAACACTAAAGGTGCAGCCCTCTCTCCAGCTCATTCATTCATACACAGCCTTCTGGACCATCAATATGCGTGGTTTAGTTCCTCCCAGTTAGCCACACTCATGCCTGTACATTAGGCAAGTTGATCTTGGCTTTGACTTTTGGGGTTCTCTTATGTGTCTAGATTTTCAGGTGACAGCATCCTCTGAGATTTTTTTTTAACGATGGATATAAGAAAAGTTGCGAATTTCTAGTTTGCTCACCTAGTTTTATTCCTGGGTGTTTGGGAATGACCTTGCCCAAGTTTTTCACATATCAGAAGAAAAACCAGAAGTGTCTCTTGTTTTTATTAAGGTCTTTTATATCAAATATTTGCATAATAATGTTAGTAGTATTATTAGTCTTTGACTTCTTTTTTACATGCCTAGTTTTATCCCCTTTCTCAGGTCTACTTTCTTTACTCTTTATTTATTTTACTTTTCTTCTGTCTTTCCTAGGTTTGATTTGCTAATTATAATTTTATTTCCCTTATGTTGGATGTTGGATGAAGAGCCGCCTGTATCCTTTTAGCATTATGCACTTGCTTCTTTCGGGATCATTCACTCCTTGAATTTGTACATCGCATGACTTTCAGCATTGTTTATCATTTCAATTTTTGCTTCTTTGTTACAAAAATTATTTCGCAGATGGAATTTTGTTTTCTATTTCCTAGCAAATTAAACTCTTTGTCCTGTCCTTGTCTAGTTTTATTGCCTTGCACTATTTAAATATAGAATGCTTAGTTTCAAATGTGGATAATTGATTTAGGCTTTTGCAAAGTTTTTAAGATGTAAGCATCTTATAGAAAATGTTGTGAACTTGAGAAACACAGTTTTCTGTCTATGGTTTATAGAGCTCTCCATTTAGATTAGGTAAAGCAACTTATTTCACCTGTGTTTGGCTTCATTTGCCAGTTGCTCTGTGAGAGAATGAAACATTTTTTTTTTTGTCCTGAAATCTGTTGTTCTATCATCAATTCTCTCTACAGCCCTGGAAGTCCTTTAAAACTGCAGCACTAGGTTAGTAAATTAGCATTAGCCACTGGGATAACTCCCCTTACATCACACTACATGATGGTTTGAATGAGACATGTTTCCCCTAGTCTTGGGCATTTGAATGCTTGGTCCCCAGTGGGTGGTGGTGTTTGGAGAGGCTTAGGAGGTGTGCCCCTGTTGGAGGAATGTGTCACTGGGGAAACACTTTGAGAGTTAGCAGACTCTTGCCATTCCCAGTCTGTTCTCTGCTTGGTGCTTCTGTGGCAGCTGCCATCCTCCCCATCATGAGGGAATCTCAACCCTCTGGAACGGTAAGACCAAATAAACCCTTCCTTCAGTAGGTCGCTTAGTCATGGTATTTTTTTCACAGCAAAAGTAACCAAACAGTTGTCTAATCAATATGAAGTAGCCTTTTCCTTTGATGCTATTACACAAACACTAACCCGAGGTCTACTATATTGCTCTTAAACATTTTCCTGCTCACTTCTTTAGTTTAACTTTATCCCATAACCCTCTTTAGTTCAACTTTCTTTTAGAATATCTTCCATAAATTAGGTGGTGGTGGTACATGCCTGAATTCGAGGCCAGTCTGGCCTACAAAGTAAGATCCAGGAAAGCAAGGGCTACATAACACAGTAAAACCTTGTCTCAAAAGAAGAAAAAAAAAATATCTTCCGTAAAGGCTATGTAGAAAGCTGTAGTAGGTTGAATGAGAATGAATGAACCCCTATAGGCTCATATATTTGAATGCTTGATTTCTAGTTGGTGAACGGTTTGGGGTTTGGGGAAGCATTAGGAGGTGTGGCCTTGTTGGAAGAGGTATCACTGGGGGGCGGGGTGGGCTTTAAGGTTTCAAAAGCCTAGGTTAGCCCCTCCCTCACACACGCAAACACCCTGACTCATGCTTGTGGCTCAGATGTCAGCCCTCAGCTACTGCCTGCTGTCATACTCCAGGACGTGATGTTCTAGTTGCACACTAGGAAAGTAAATTCTAACTAAGCCCCCAATTGTGGGAGCACACAGTAACTCTTTCCATGACTTAAGGGCAGAGAGTTCAAGCTTGTCAAGGCCAAAGCACAGGATGTTTGACTAAGGGCATGCTTACTAGATGTTTTGGATACTAAGGAAGCAATTACACTTGTCTGTTCTTCTATCATTGGTAAGGAAATCTTTTGTTCTCCCCTCTTGCTTTGGATATAAAAGGGTTAAAAGAAATAAACTCAAGACTACTGCAGTCTTCACTGAGAGCCTCCTGACTCTAGCTACTGTCTCTTGTCTCTTTCTTTTCTCAGTCCTCACTCCCCTTTTCAGGCCTGTTCAACAGGTAGGCTGGACTTGGCAGCCAATTAAATGCTTTCTTTTTTTAAGTTTCTTTAGTCACGGTGTCTTTTCACATTAATAGGGAAATGAGTAAACAAAAGCCTTGTGACTTTGTATATTGTATTTTTGCTTTAAAAACTGTTCTGTTGATTAGCTCTCTTTTGCTCTAAAAAAAATTGCATTTGTAAAGAAACTGTACTCTCATTTCTCTGGTGCAGTTAAACTACCAGCTAATCGACTGTGCTTTAATAGTTCTGAAAAAAAATACACACTTTATTTTATTTTGGATTTGGGGAGGTTGCCGTTGTCGTTACCTTGTTCCAGTCGCATCTCATGTATTCCTTGATGGTCTCCAACTTGAGGGTGACCTTGAACTTGCAATCCTCCAGCCTCTGCCTCTGGAGTGCTAGGACTGCTGGTATGGAGCACCACTCCTTGTTGTGGTGGTGCTTGGAATTGAACCTAGGGATTTGTGCCTGGTAGGCAAGTGCTCTGCAAACTGGGTTAGCCTAGAACCATCCCTTTCTCCATTTCTGACTCAGGTGATCCTCGCATGGTAGGGACTTGGTCCTCTTAATCTTCTTCTTTTCCTTGTCTGTAATAGCGATGGAACTCTGGGCCTTATGGATTCCAGGCAAGCTCTCTACCACTGAGCTTTCTCTCCAGCTCCCACTGTTTGGTGTCTGGTTAGTTTTGCTTTGATTTTAAGGTAGGTTCTCAAGATAGAGGCCCAGGCTGACCTTGAGTTAATGGTCTTCTGGCTTCTGTCTACCAGGGACTGCTGTCTAAGTCACACAGCCATCAGAGTATGTATAGACCTATTGAATTATTCTACTTGAATTCCACAAAGATTGGCTCATAATCTGAAATGTATGGCTACTGGCTTGCCTATTATATCTATGGTTTACAAAGTGGAAGTTATTTGAGAGAGAAAGAGAGAAAGGAAGGGAGGGAGAGAGGGAGGACAGGAAGGAGGAGAAAGTTTATGTCTTGCCAGGGTCGAGGGAGAAGGGAGCATAAATAGGTGGAGTGAAGGAGGATGTTTGAAGGCAGTAAAACAATTAACATGGAGCTATAATGGTGGATGCACGTCACTGTCAGGGAACTAGTTCAGAAGAGGTCACTGAAGATGGACCCTTCCTCAACAGCTTTGGGCCCCAACTCTTGTATCTTTGTTAACACACTCATTTTAAGATAGGGGAAAGTGTCACAAGTTCCCCTCCTTAAAGTTTAAGATACCATGTGAAAAGGGGAAATGAAATATCACAAACAAAGGGGAGGAAGTTAGAGGTAGCAGGGTTTCATGGGGGTCCACTGGGGAAGACTGTTTCTTCTTGCTAAAAGTGGGGCTGTTTTTATATACTTATTACTGTTTTTTTTCTCTTTTGATACTATGCATTCTGCTCTTTTATGTGATGTTTTCTGCCCAAATTGCTGGGGTCTGAGTTTTATCTTTGAACCTAGGTGAAGATATGTCTTTCTGGGAAAAAAAAAAAAAAACCCAAATCAAAACAAGTATACTGTATGTATAGCCTTTCTCTTAAAGTTAATCTTGAGGGTCATCCAAATGGCTTAGCTGGTAATGGCACTTGTCACCAAGCCTCAGGACATAAGGTGGATCACTGGGCCCATGATGGAAGAAGAGGACTGACTCCTATAAGCTTGTTCTCTGTGCTCCAGATACTTCGAATGCATGGCCCCACCAGTAAATAAGTAAGTAGATAAATCAACAAATAAATGGAGAGAAGAAAGAAGTTGCAGGGCCAGGGAGAGCAAGCAAGTAAACAACATTCCTCCATGGCGTCTGCCCCAGTCCCTACCTTGAGTTCTTGCCCTATCTTCTCTTCATGATGGACTATAAAGCGTTAAATGAAATAAACCCTCTCCTCCCCAAGTTGCCTTTGGTCATAATGTTTAGCATCAGAATAGAAAGCAAGCTAAGACAAGCATTTTTCTTTTCTTTTTCTCTGCTAGGTCGGAGGGAAACATACTTAGATGGTCCCATTGGTTCCTTTTGGGATGTCTTTGCAAGAGACGGTGCCTTGGAGCTGCAGCCAGCAGAATCCAGAGTTGGAACTGCCATTTACCGTTTCAACTCTACACCTGACTGCCAAAGTTCAACAAGGTGAAGTCTCTAGGAACCTCTTACTCTTGTAGGAAGAAGCCAGAAGGCAAAACTGGAAACCAGAACTGGATGAGGCACCTACCAGCCTCACTGGCCGTAAAGCTAACCAGAACACTCCAAGCTACCTACACACGTTCATGCAGCATTCAGCTTTCTTACTTTCTTTTTACCCATTCCTTGGTCTCAAGTCCCCTCAATTTGAAAATCCAGCCCATGGGTCCCTCTATCCTCTGCTATGGGCTGCATGCAGTCTTTGACCTCAGTTCTTCCTGCCAGCTCTGCTTGGGGCCACCCAATTCTGCCCCCTTGGGAGTTCTTTGTACACCAATCCTGTATAGCTGGCATGAGCTGGTTAAAGAAAACGCCTTTGGTAGCATGTTCTCCAAGGACAGAAACCTCTCAGACCTGGACGCTAATAGGAAAGGTCAGAGGAAGCCATATGTGCCCCATGGGTCTCCCATCAGGATGGGAGGGCCTGGGTGTTCTTTTACCTGGAGCCCAGCTCTCCGGGGATCTCTTTACCCCTCACAGGGAAATCCAGAGTTTTCCCTTTGTGTCTCACCTGCTCTCAGAGGGAGAAAGAAGGGGCAAGAGGATGTGATTTTCCCATTATGGCTACAAAACAGAGGCCCGTGCCTCCCCTCCCCCTGCCCCAGAGAACGCTGTTCTAAGAGGCGCCCTCACACCTGCCTGCATTTTAATTAATATCATCCCACCATCTATCAACAGCAAGTCAACATACTTCACACCAGGGGAGAAAAACAATCCTCGCCTTGTCAGCCCTGCCTCTCCAGGAGCAGCTGAAGGTCTCAACCCTCCCCACCCCTACCTCGTTTTCTCCCTGGGGAGTGCTGACAGGGCGAGGTGCAGCCCTGTGCCTTGGAAGTGGCTTTGGCATCAGAAGGTGGCAGCATGGGAACATGGCAAAATTGGCTGGGGTGCACTAGTGAACAGGCACAGCACTGGCACCCACCCTGGGTTCTGGACCCTCCCATCCTCGGAGCAAAGCATGATGGGAATTTCTATCACCATCTCAACAGAGGGAGTCCTGCAGATTGGAGAGAGGACTCCCAGGGATCGCTAATGATGGAAGCTATCTATCTATCTATCTATCTATCTATCTATCTATCTATCTATCTATCTATCTATCTTTGCAGATTGGAGAGAGGACTCCCAGGGATCGCTAATGATGGAAGCTATCTATCTATCTATCTATCTATCTATCTATCTATCTATCTATCATCTGTCTGTCTCTATCCTTCTGGGTCTTTCTCTTGATTGCCCTATAATGGTATTTTAGATATACTACCCAGCCCACTGGACAATGGTTTTCCCTGAGACTCCAGAAGCAGGTTAAGAGGTTCCACCTATTAAAAAAAGAAGGTAGAAATGGAAAAAAAATCTTACAGTTGCCCCTAGTGTAAGGTTATGTCTGAGCCTATAGGGCTGTCTGCATAGCTGTCACATAATTTTGACTGGGAGTCTTGGTATTGGCGGTCACCAATGTCCAGTGGTCACTGGGAGCTTTTAGGGACATGTTCTGTTTGAGAGTAGAGACAGTACCAGAGAGCAGGTATACAAAACTTCCTGGGATGCCCTGATTTAAAATCCACCAAACCTCTCTGAGATCCATTTGCCTCATTTGTAAATAGACAGTGGGAGGTCTGTGGCTTGAACTATGGGAAGTCAGTCCAGCACTTGGCAGATGGCAAGGGTCTAAGTAAACTGTGACTACTAATTCTAAATTCCCATAACACCTTGTTATTGTCCTTTCCATGATGATAAGGACTTTTATTTACTCTCCAGCCTAGGAAGCCACAAGAGGGGCATTTAATCTTTTGTGTGAACTCTCGGGGAACCCTCCCTAGGTTTTAGGGATCATGTCCCCCTTTTTCCTGGTACGGGCAAAGATTATATTTAATAGAATGGGAAATAAATAATAGTACATGTGCAATGCTTCAGGAGCCTGTAAGAACACCGCTTGTCTTTGCTCTTCATTAAGATGTGAAGACATGTCCTTTCCTGAGCCTAGCTCCCTCCCATTTTTCCCTGAACCCTCAGGTTCTGGAAAATCTCCATCTGCCTATAAAGCTGGCTTCGATTATCCTTATTAAAGAAAGCCCCACTCAGCTGGGTCCTCAGCTACTTAGTAACAATTGTCCAATTTCCAGTCTCACTTCCTTTTATCACAGAATTGCCTGAGCAGGTGGTCCCCAGAGGCTCCTCTCCTCCTCCCAGGATAATGCGGTCCTTTGTGCTCAGCCTGGCAGGAGAGGCCCTTGTGGGGATGCTGCTGCCTGGGGGACTTTAGGGATTGAGTCTTTGCCAGCCCTGTGATTTCTGTTTTGGTGATTCCGATGGACGTAAACAGGGAAGTGCATTTCAGTGGAGTCTCCAAACCGGAGAACCCAGAGAAACCACAGGAGAAAGAAAGGAGCGGACGGTGAAACAGTGTGTCAAAAGTCAGGGACAGAGAGTGTGGAGTTGAATGCATCCTGAAGAGTTATCTCTCAGCTTCCTTATCCACGTAAAGATGCCTGATCATCTCCCTCTATGACTTCCTAAGCCATCCCTTGCAAAGAACTAGATCTTAATTATTTTTATTATTTATTTATTAAAAATTTCCACTTCCTCCCATCCTCCCATTTCCCTCCCACTCCCCTCACTCCCCCCCCTCCTTCTCCAGCCCTTTCCCAATTGCAGGCTTAGATCTAGCCCAGATCTTTCGCAAATATTCTAGAACACAAATGTCCCAGTTCTCTCTATGTTTGGGAAAAACATGATTCTTTGATCTTGGTATCAACTGCTATACAAACAGTGATATTCTGAGGCCAGTTCTTATATGGATTATTCTTGGTTCAGTGCCTGTAACATATTATATATAATAGGATATATATGTATGTGGTGATATAATGAAGATTAGCTCAGTTAACAATTGCTAGACACATCCTACCTTCCAGGCTCTGACCTAGGTCATGGGACCAAAGCAATTGAAGGGCACATCTTCTCTGAGGCCTTCTCAGTGGAGGCTGTAGGTGCGAAAACTAGTAAGCAAAACTGTGGTGAGAAAGTATGGTGAAGTGAACATGCTGAGGAGGGGCCCAGGAGGGGCCCAAAGAAGGCATGGGAGGAGGTGAGGTGCTTTGGAAGGGAATCTTAGAGGGTAATTCTTGTCTTTCCACTGACAGGAGGGCAGTTAGGCAGAAAACTGACATGCTGTGTGTAAATGTACAGACGTGTACCTGGGGTTGGGTTGGACGGCCTGAAGGCTGGTTTGGGACATGAAGAGAGTTCATCTTCATCCTCTGCATATAACTGAAAGGTGGAGGCAGGAGAACAACAATTCCCAGAATTTTCGGGATGGCCCTCAGATGGCTGGAGAGTGGTGGCGAATGATTAAGCTTCAGAGGCAGGAGGAGGCCACGGGAAAATCTCCTGAGTCGAGGCTCTGTGATGACACTTGACCGGAGGGAACACCAGGAGGATCAGTTAGGAGCAGAGAACAAACCTCCGTGAAGACAGAGAAAGATGGGCCTATAACACACTATGGGTGATGAAGCTGCAGGGGGGTGCTGTAACACACCGTGGGTGATGGGTACTTCAGGGGGGAGGGTCTGTAACACACCTTGAGTGATGGGTGCTGAGGGGGAAGGGTCTGTAACACACCTTGGGTGATGAAGCTGCAGGGGGAAGGGTCTATAACACACCATGGGTGATCAGGCTTGAGATAAGACTGTTTCCAATCGTCCCCATCTGGTAAATAAAACACAGGAGAGCTGCCCTGTGTCTCTTCTCACTCTGTCCTCCACATCTCAGTCCTTCAAAGGAGTCTACTGGTCCGTGATCTCCAGGGGCCAGGAACAAGCTGTGAGGGACACAAACAACAGGGACCTTATGGGTTCCAGAAGAATTAGTTTCCATTCCCAATGGTCCAATGCCTCTGGCCCAATAGGATACCACGACCATTTTCTCTTAGAAGGCTCCCAACGTGGTCTGCACTTAATGGACTTGAGTAGTAGGCTGGGTTTTTTTTTTTTTTGCCTAAAAAAAAATTAACTAAAAGCAATTTCCATTTTATGTCTTTTGTTTCTTCATCCAAAGCGAATGCCGGTGGGATCTGGCAACCTGAGTTCAATAGCCAGTCCTTTTGGTCTTTCAAAGGCTATGAATGTAATAAGAGCACTCAACCCTTCTGAGGATATGCAAATCCGTGCATTTAAAAGATTTACATTCATCCTTCACAGGCCCTGAAATATAAATATGAAATACCCAGAACCTTGTCACTTCAGTAATAATTAAGCTGATGGCCTATTATGTTCGATTGCAAATCAATATAGTATCTTTTGGTGCCACTTGAGTTCTTGAGGGTTGGCACGGGGCCAGATCTAGTTATACAATTGAATTGCTGCAGCTGCCTAGGAAACTTCAGTGCCGTTCCCATTCAGGAAGAATAGGCGGGTAACAATGGTGACCAGCCTCCCTGCGGTAATTGTGTACGAGGACACATTTCCAATGGGGTTTTTGTTCAGCAGGTGCTGTTATTTTAGTTTAATTTGAATTCTGAAATATGGAGGAGAGAAGGAGACCAATCTTAACAGCATCTAACCTACAGCTGTTCGAGAGAGGCCAGCAAACAGCACATGTTGCTCAGATGGAAATCATAATTGCTCATTCTCCCTGGGATGTTGGCCCACCAACGTGGAGCCTCTGAAATTAGCCGGCATTTCTTTCTTTCTTTCGTTCTTTTTTTTTTTTTTTTTTTTAAATCCAGCATTTTCCATCGTGGTGAGGCCTTGCGGAGTCCAGGAGGAGCTCATCTAGAGTGGCTTGCTCCCCAGGGAATCTTTGCTAGGTTTCTGCTCTTTCTTCTTCTTCTGATGGCACCAAGATGCTCCAGAAAGGAATCCTGGGTTGGTTTCCTCATTCCAGACAACCAGGAGATGGGGCAAGGAAGTGCAAGCTGCAGAGGAGGAAGTAAGGAGAGCCAGTGGCTGCCTACAGCTAGCCTTCCTCAAGCAGGAAGACCCAATCCCTTCCTTCAGGGACAGGGGCTGCCTTAGGTAAGAAAAACACTTAAGTAGTAAAAATAATAACATTTGCATCATGCTTGACCTAGATAAGAAATGCTGCCCACAGAATAAGACACACACACACACACACACACACACACACACACACACACACACACACACACACTTATGCTGTTGTTTGATAAAGAAGAAAGTTGAGGTTTAGGGGAGGTAAAAAATCTACCCTGGAGCTGAAGGCTGCTGGGACTGGTGAGGAACCTGGAATTTGACATGTTGTGTGTTTCCCCCTATAACTGCCTCCTTTGTTCTATCAGTTTTCTGGTTGGTGAAGGTCCAGAGAGCTCTGCTTCCTTCAGCCTCGAAGACTTGCCCTATGGTCATGAACTTGGGCCTGTTGTAATGACCTAGGCTCATGGTAAAGATCAGTTCATTTGACCTCGTGCTAGAAGCGAATGTTGCTTTGCTTTGGGGCTGGGCTTAGGAGAGTCCAGTTATGAAAATTTTAGATACCTTTATCTCTTCTCTCTCCATTTCTTTTTGCTCTTCCCCTTTTCCTTCCCTCCTTTTCTTCTCTCTTTCCAGGTTTTCAAGCCCCTCTCATATGACACTCATAGGACCAGATGCTTCAGGGGATGCCAAGATAACCGTATAGTTCTCAGTGGCTCACCCAAAAGAGAAGAGCCCTTATAGCTTGCTTCTTACAACCCATATGGAGCACACATCTGCTGAAGCCCCAGCCAGGTGAAGGATTTCACAGCGGGGGCGTTGCAGTCAATAAGAAAGATGAATGAATAAAGGCTTTCCAAACATAGAAAAAAAGGACAGAGACCAGACTTAGCATGACTCATTGGTGTCTCACTATCAGAGGGCCATTGTTATTAGGAGAAGAAGGGGCTTCAGGCTTGGGAAAAGTCTAGTGTAGCTAGGACCACAAGGTATGACAAGTAGGGGACCACAAGGGATGGGGAACATGACAGCTTGTCCTGAGTGCAGCCAGCATAGGGCTACAGCTTTATCGCCACTACTATGTGTCTGTGAGCAGGTATCATCTACGGTTCAGCAATCCAAGGTTACAGCGGGCTTCCGCTCTATCAAGGGTGCTGCGTACCCCATTTTATGCCAAAGGCTGTCATTACTACAGACTAAAACTTCTTATCCAACTCATCCTTGTACAAGAAGTTCCCATACCTGGGTCAGCCTGAGCTCGCTATACCTGCATATCTCATGCACCTGGAACCAGTGCCTAAACTCTCTAAGCCTAGGAGGAAACCTTTAGAGGCAGATCTGGGCTCTGAAAGGGACCTTGATAGGAAGAAGATTAAAATAACATTTAGGGATGTGGGCTTGGAAGTCAGCTTGCCTCCCAGTAGAGCTTGGTTTTTATCTAGCTTGTAGATATCACTAAAAAGCCTCATCTACAAGTAGGAAGCGATGCTTTGTAATGAGTGAGGTCCTGGTGCTGTTCAAATCAACGGCTGCACTTAAAATAATAGTATGAACAAATGTTTGCCAATTGGAGCCCAGTAACCTGCTGTTACTCACTGTGATCTGGAATAGTGGGACAGCAATGCAGTGCCAGTGATTTTGTGGTTATGACGGGTGTGGCTAGTAACAGTGGCAATGCCGGTGCTGGGCACAGGACTGCGGTGACAAGTGGTGGTGGAGGCACACACTGCAGTGTTAATGGCAGCCGTGGTGGCAATGTTAGGAGGCTCCACCAATCATTTTCTTGGGAAAGTTTCTGCACCTTGTCTTGAGTAGAAACTGGGGCAAATGATAACTCTCTCCAGCTGTGATGCTGTTAACAAATAATCCAATTCTGCAGACATCCACCAAGCGTGCCGAACATATGTGAAATTGCCTATAGCCCAGAGTCTGTGGAGCGGAATTTAAAAACTGTTAGTGAAGTTTAAATTTGAGATCCCTCTTGGGTTAAGCAACCAGGTGTTTTCCTCCATGATTCTTCTTTTGCAGACAAAGCAGTAACCTTGTAGATCAGTCTTTCCTAACCTTCCTAATGCTGTGACCCTTTAATATAGTTCCTCATGTTGTGGTAACCCCCCCAGCCATAAAATGCTTTCATTGCTACTTCATAACTGTAATCTTGCTACTGTTATGAATCATATTGTAAATATTTTTGGAGAGAGAGGTTTGTTTAAATGGGTCATGACCCATAGTTTGAGAACCGATGTTGGAGAAGGATGTCAGACTACACAAGTGTACACTGGAGAAGATGAACCAAAGGTGGGGGACCTCATTGTTACTTTCCCTCTGGGTCCTTGAGGCCAGCACCAAGGTTGCCATGTCTGGTATTTAAAGTAACGTGTTTGCCTATTTTTGTTGAATGCAGTGAGAAATCTTGCCAGGATGCTTGAATGAAAAATCAAGAAGTCCTAGAAGTTCTTTCTCACAGGCAAGGACAATGACACTTTGCCTATTTGTCTTCCATCAGAAAAAGAAGAAAAGACGCTGTCCTTAGGGTGGGTGGCAGGGGCATGCCTGTCGGAGCTTTGGGACTTCCCTTGTGAATGAGAGAATCTGTTGTGTGGCAGGTTCTCTGTGTTTTCACTCTGCACAGCCAGACAGGCCCAGGGTACCCGTGGGTGGGAATTTATTTTGGCAGCTCAAGTGGAAGGGAAGCCAAGAGCCTGAGGCGGTCCAGTTAAACACCACATGTTAATCTCCATGTATTTTGCGTAATCCCAGTAAATATTTTGATCTCAGAATAGGGTAATCCAAAAGAAGGCAGCTCCCTTGGGAGGCTTGTCCTTGGTGAGGCCGTTCCTGAAGGTGAAGGACAGTGGCAGGAACAATGATCCGATGATACTAGGGAGTCCTTTTACCCACCACAGTAGGGTATCTCCTGCAAGAGTGACCATGGCAACAGCTGAGCAGCAACACCATGTTAAGGGTGGGGGAGGGGCTTAGTTTGGCCTCTAGTGTAAGAACGGGTCTAGTCCATTGTGTCAGCAAGGACAGGGTGGCAGGAGTGCGAGGCAGCTGGTCACATTGCTAGTCTCATTGACTCTGCAGCCAAGCACAGCGCAGGCAAAAGAAGGACCGAGGTACAAAGCCTCAAGGGCCACCGCCAGTGACTCAGTTTCTCCAGTAAGGCTCCATCTTCCAAAGGCTGGTTCTACAACTTCCCCAAACATGCCACTAACAACGGACTGAGTGCTGAAACCCAAGAGTGTGTGGGGCACATTTTCCATCCAGACCACATAGGTGTGTGCGGAATAGCAGCTCCTGAGGTGAAGTTCTTAGCTGACAGGCACATGCTTATTTCAGATAGGAATACACATATCTATGTATGCACATACACATTTATATATGACATTTATTTAACCTTCACCTTAAAATTCTGTTCACTATCATATAACAACTCTGACTTCTTACTATTCCCGTATGCACTTATATGCACATATGTACATGCATGTACTCCCATGCACGCATACATACAAGCTCATACACAAGCCCTTCCTCTCAGAGGTGGAAAAAAAGCGAGCTTTGTCCCGGCAGATTGACAAGTGAGTGTCGGCAGAACTGGACTGCAAACCCCATCTCTCTCCGGATCTTCTGCTCGTTATGCTCCACACGCTGTCTCCCACACTCAGACACTCTTCTTTCTTAATGTTTCGAGAGCATGGCACTTCCAAATCATCTGTATTTTCCCTGGGATGATTTTTGCTTGTATCCAGCCCACCAAGAGTGATGTGAGCCTGTGCAATCATCATCCCGAGCTTCAGATAAAGGAGAGGCTGGAACCATGGGCAGGCAAGAGGTCACTCAACGGGATTAAAGTATGTGTTGCACACATACAGGTGTGTGAGGGAGTGAGTAGACACATACCAAAAAAGGAAAATATCTAAATACATATAAAATATGTATGTAAGGAATTACATGTATTATGTGTAATATCTACTCTCAACTTTCTTGTTTAGTGTGGGTCTGTAATACTTGCAATTAAATACTGACTCGGGCGCTTACCAGATCAACAAACTTTTTAGAGATGAGGCTTTGATACATGCCTGGTTCGGACTGGCTTCAGACTCATTATGAATGTAGCCCATGCTAATCTCAAACTTGCAATGCCCCTGCTTCAGCTTCCCCAGTGCTGAGATTACCCGTGTACCACCACACTTGGCTAGTTAATGACTCCTGTCTTGGTTGGTGTTCCAGTGCTATGATGGCATACTCTGATGACAGCGGCTTAGGGGAGAATTATTTTAGCTTAAGTTCATGGCACAGTCCACCGCAGCAGGGAAGTCGAGGCAGCAGGCGCATGAAGCAGTGAGTCACGTTACATCTGCAGTAGGAAGAGAGAAACACATGCATGTATGTTAGGATTCAGCTTGTGTTCTCCATTTCATACATCTCAGGACCCCTGTCCAGGGGATGGTCCCACTAACAATTAAAACAGCTCTTCCCACATCACCTAACAAATTCCAAATAATCCCCCAGAGGCATGCCCAGAGGCCATCTCCCATGTGATTCTCGATTCTGTCCAGTTGACAATTAACACTGACACTCACACCTATCCAATGTTTCTTGCCTTAGTTTAAAAGGATGATGTCTCTTTCCAATGGCTGTAACAAAGTTAGGGTCCACCGTGCATCATATCAGGAATTCTAATTTTTAATCTCATAAGCAGCCACAGTGATTGGAAGTACCTAGACTGAATTTCCTTTCACCGAAGACTATGTGGAGGCAAGCAACTTCACTGTTAGCTTAAGAGTGTCACTCCGCGTGGGCTGTTGTCTTCCCGGTTCTCTTCCTCTTTCCTTCGGGGACCATTATAACTGCCACTTCTCCATCACATCTGCAAACTGATAGGAAGCGGTGAGGAGAAGAAGCATCTGTTGATGAATCAAAAACTCACCAAGGAGCCTCCCAAGCTTCTGTTGACCACATCCAGGGCCATGTGGACACAGCTGGCTAGAAGCAGGCTAAAGAGTTAAGCATTAGTCATCCTAACATGCTGGCCAGAATAGTCTTCCTGTTAGTATGGAATGAATCTGCTTCCTGAATTCTGACATGACTATGCTAGGAGCTGCGGAAGAGGCAAGATGATAGGGCCAACATGATCATGATGGTGGGCAGACTTTCTACTAGAATTATGGGTGGATTAGTTGCTTCTTTTATCTCTGTGGAAGAACAACTGACAAGTGTAACCTAAGACAGGAAGCGCTAATAATATTGGCTCACAGTTTGAGGGTACAGTCAATGGTGGCGAGGAAGTGATGGTGGCAAGGGCAGAGAATGGCTGGTCACATGGCATCTGTAGTCAAGAAGCCAAGCAAGATGAAAGCACAGTTCCTCTTCCTTTCTCTATCCGGTCTGTAGTCCTAGCCTTTGAGGCAGTGCTGTGGCCTGCAGGGTCGGTCTCCCAGCCATAGCCCAGCCTTTCTGGAGACACTCTCACAGATGTCCCCACAGCTGTATTTCTAAGACAATTCTAGTCAAGGTGTCTGTGAACCATCACAACTTGAGAGCACGGTGACAAAGGTTATGGAGGCGTAGCTAAGGGACATACAGCTTCCCTGTATCCTTCACTGAGCAGGATGCTGGATACCTCCATCTAGAACATGGACCTCAGTCTTGTCACCTTGAGTGTGTTCACAAACAAATTCACATTTACCCAACAGATTATGGTTGTATGATCAAGGGCCTCCTCCTCTTTTTTCTCCTCCTCCTTCCCTACCTTTTCCTCCAGGCCAAAGTTCTAAAGTTCAGATCAGCTTTGACTGTGATGACTGCTTCCACACAGGTAGCTAGAAATGTCATCCAGACATGAGGCTGTGTTGATGGTAAGGAGGAGGGGTGAGCAGGCGGGGAGCACTCTCATTTAGAGGGAAAAAGAACGAATGAAGAACCTCTGTTGCGGGAGGGTCTTCTGGACAAAGCAATGTGGACTCTCATCCTCAATGCCGACTGTCTTCATTCAGGCCACAGACTAGCTCTTGGCCCTCCTCAGCCTCTCTCTTCTTCTTGGCCCTTGTGATCCTCCCAAGTGACAGAACTTATTTCACTTTGGGTACCACGATGACCTGGGGGCTGATAGTAGAAATGGAATACAGGCTATTCTGGAACCATGAGAACTGACCCATCGGAATCTGTTGTACCTCCCAAACATGTGGCTACCCTTCTCAGAGTCTTACGTGACACATCTGTCAAACAGCCTTAGCGAGCTACTGTGTAGCTCTGGGAAATTATTGTTGAAGGGACTTTTGTGGGCTCTAAGGGCAAACTGGGTGCAAAACTGTGAAAAAACAAGAGGAGTAGGTGTCTTTCACCCAAGCAGCAATGAGAAAAATTCTACTGCTTTGGTTTTCCTGTGTTGTCTATATGAGGGAATATTTATGCACCCCCCCTAAAGTTTCTCTCAACAAATGACAAAAAGCGATCAATTTATAGTAAACTTGTAGTGCCTAATAGACACTTAATAAGGATTTGTTTCTTTTGCTCCCTGCACTTTCAAAAATACTAGGACTC
Organism: Alexandromys fortis; assembly: GCF_014885135.2. Classification (NCBI taxonomy): domain Eukaryota; kingdom Metazoa; phylum Chordata; class Mammalia; order Rodentia; family Cricetidae; genus Alexandromys; species Alexandromys fortis. The sequence continues at coordinate 10,498,136 of NW_026067926.1, read as the reverse complement.
TAATAAAAACTACCTGAAACGCTTGCCACTTGCATCTAATTATGAGCATGGTTGGTCCAGTGATTCTGTGTGTTGAGATCGCAGCTCCGGTGCTTATGGCCTAAACCATCAGTTCCCGACGACCATCCAAGGACTCATTTGTCTTGGGCAAGATTTCCTTCTGCAGCCAAAACGGTCTGAACTCCCACCTCTGTCCGGCTCCCTTTCACTCTGCTGCTCTGATAAATGGCCAAGGGCTCTGCTTGCAGCAATGGGCACGTTCCACCAGAAAACAATTAAAGTGACCGATGCCTACAGAGAGGTGATAAATATCCATCCATCCGCCCAAACAGATGCCAGTTACAGTGTAAGAATATCGCAGCAGGAGTCAGGGAATTCGCGCTGGTCCATGGCTCCTAGCTCAGGTGTCAGAAGAAAGGGGACGGAATGGAAATAAACAGGAAACAGAGGAAGGCCGAACGAGGAGCATTGGCTTTTATATTCATGGGGAGCCACACTCAGGGATACCCAGGTGGGTGTGTCCGCTTTCTAGAAGAGATGGCTGTGACTGAGGTGTGGGAGCCTCTTGCTAAAGGTGGCATAGTACATCTTAGAGTCCACACAACAGGGTTCTTAGGAGGAGAGGCTGAGAGAGATGGTGTTGTGGGAGGCCTGGGGACTCCATCCACACCTCTGTGACTAGAGACAATGGCTCTCATAGGAGGAGGGATGGTTCCAGACTCAGAACAAGAAGATCTGATGTAGGATAGCAGACAAAATTAAGGATTCTGGCATGTTGAAGAGGAAGCCACCTTTGCTGGGGTAAGTGACAGAGAGGATTCCATAAACTTCTTGGCACAGGTGACATTTAAGATGGGTGATAAGGGGTTAGAGTTGGCTCATTGGTTAAGAACCCTTGCTGCTCTTGCAGAAGACCCAAATTTGGTTCCCAGCACCCATGTCTGTCTGTAACCAAATTGCCTATAACTCCAGCTTCAGGGAACCAGTAGCCTCTTCTGGTCTCCACAGGCACCCACATGCATTTGCACATTCATACAAACAGACATTTGCACATACAAACAGATATGTACACACATACATGTACATGTACATGTACATACATACATACATGTACACGTATATACACACATACACAAAACATATACCCATATACTCACTTAGAACAAGGGTCAGGCCATTTGCCAAAGGAGATGTCAACGAAGGCGAAGAGGAGAGATGGTGGGTGTTCTGAGATGGCCTGAGCTCAGGAGAGTCTGTGACTCGGTGACAAAAGACCAGGTTCTATTAAATTTTTATTTGTTCACGTGAAGTCTGAAGTTCATAGAAGGAACATTACACATCCAAGTTCACGCCACCCACTAAGGGTTCCCGGTGACATTCAGGGTGGTTAACAAAGCGGCAAATAGAGATAGCATCATACTACAAGCTAGTGAGATCAGTGAAGAGCCAGCTCACTGGAAGAAATTTTAAGCTGGAAGGAGGTACAGCTCTAAAGGTGACAGGGGAAGCCTTCCCAGAGAAGGAGCAAGGAATGTCCTTCACAGAGAGGAAGGGGAGAAGTAACAGGGAAAGGAACAAGGAAGTGACGACTGAGGTACTGGCCCTGATAGCACCTGTTTCACAGGAAGGCTAACTTCGCTTCTTATTTGTGGTAGGTGGTTATGTTCTATGGCAGATGCTTTATGTTCATCATTTCTGATATTTATGAGGATTCTTCCAAGTAGAAATAATTGTACCGCTTTTACAGATTGGAAAAGAAAGGGGCAACCATGTTTAATACTTAGTACAATTCACCCTGCTATGAGGAGTCAGAGCCTGGAAGTACCAACACATCCCATACTAATCAATCCAAAGAATTCAAAAATATCATTGTGTTTTATATTTGGGAAAACAGGTTCAGAGCCGTTCAGTACTTTGTCCAAGGCCAGCCTGTAAGAACCCAGCAAGTTCTATTTGAGAACGAAGTTGGTGGCTCTCAGTAGCTCGCATGTTCCATCACATCAGACATTCAGAGGGGCTAGAGACGTGGTTCTCAACCTTCCTAAAGCTAAGACCCTTTGACATAGTTCCTCACATTGTAGTGACCCCAACCATAAAATTATTTTAATTGTTTCTTCCTAACTGTAGTTTTGCTAGTGTTATTAACCATAATGTTAATATTGTTAATAAAAACCTGATATGCAGGTTTTCTGATATGGAACCCCTGTGAAAGTGTTAGTCAACACCCCCACACACAAAGGAGTCATGACTGACAGGTTGAGAACCAGTGGGCTAGAGGGAAGGGAGAACAAGAGACGGAAGGTGCAGAAGTGAGAGCAAGCGTGCCCACCTACGGTATCTCAGGGCATCCACTTCCTGTCCATCGGATTCTGTGTGAGTGGAAGGGACAAGACAGAGCCTTGATCCGGCCTCCATGTCTCTCAGGTGTCACCCCCATGTCCTCTGGCCTGCCATTGCATTTTGGGTGATGAAAGATTGCCCTTCTAAAATTTCTGAGCTTCTCTCTTTGCCTCCTTTTGAGACACAGTTTTGTACCAATCTCCTGGCTCCCTCATCCCAGAGCCAGCTCTTCTATTTCTTTGCACCTTAGTTTCCTCCTTTGTAAAATGCAAATACCACCCTCCACCTAACCACATCAATACTTGTTGTGAGTTCAAGACAGGCTCCTGGTATATTCATACCTGGCACCCACACACAGTATGGTAGCAGTCATTCTGGCAGTAGGTGGTGGTGTGACTGGTCACGCATGTTCCAGAGTCACTCAGTCCACAGGACCCACCAGATGGGAGCCAGCTGGCCAGCATCTCTGTATTTCCTTTCTTGTTGATGTGACTTCCAACAAGAAATCTATTTCTTTATTTATTTTGCTAAAATGTAGAAGGGTGAGGAGGAAGGTGGGTGTACCTGGCTTGGGCTGCCAGGAGTAGTCAGTAAGTCACGGGAGTAATGGCGAGACACGGGTTAGTGAAGATAGGGCAAGCAGACATCAGCAGCCCAGGACCAACTGAGCCTCCCTTCAGGAGCCTATTTCCTACTCAGAAAGGAAACTTCTTTCCTGTCTTGGCTCCCCTCATCCCTACCTTGCCATCCTTTGCTAACTCAGGGCTCCAGCTGGTCTGGGAGGCAGCTCACCTCTGCCTGCTCATTAACAGTTCATTTGCTTAAATACCCATCATCATTACTGCCAATGGCTCCTCAGGGCACCATTGCATCCTAGGAACTGTGGCAGCCATTCTCCTCTGACGGATGGCCCCACGCTCTGCCCTGCCACCTGCTAATGACTCTTGGGCTGACAGCCCAGCCTGAGGGCAGCAGGACTGGAGAAGGCCACTGTCTCCCCTTGTAGGCTCCTCTGACCCTCACAGCCCTGCCAAGGACTCGGCTCTGTAAAGGGATGCCTCAGATCATCCGAGGAAGGTGAGCAGCATTCGTGTAACCCTCACTCTCAAATCTGACTTCCAGAGAGTTCAGTTCTGCTCCAGCGTCCGCTTCCCAGATGTTGAATCCGAGGCTCACAGAACTGGAGTGAGCTACCCCAAGTCACACGCCAGGCATGGTGGGGCTAGGCTGCAAATTCACTTTAGTCTGAATCCAATCATCGTGCCGCTTCCCCTAACTCTAATTGCTCCGCGTGAGGGGAATCTGATGATGCCTCAGAACTGACAAAGCGACACTCATGGCAACTGGAGTGATAACTTACATCATGGGAACACTGTCTGTTAAGAAAGTTAGCGAAATTAGAGAAATATTTCAAAGTTTATTTGTTTGAGAGGAATCCTAGTAATTTTGCATTTCCCTTACTTAGAGGGAATTTTGCCTCCTCTCTCGCTAGAGTATATCCTCACAGCATATACCTCCAACTTATTCCACAACAGGGCTCTTCTTAGTAACAACGGAGAGACACTCTCTTAAACTGGAAGCAGGTTAAGTACTTGAACCTTTGCAATGAGCCTATAAAGAAGTTCTTGCTCTTACTCATTCACAGGGTATAGAAGACAGAGAGGACAGTTGACTAGCTCAAGGTCACCATAGCTACTATGTTGGAATCTTTAGAGGGCAAGGTGATCGGTAACAGGATTGCTGCTTGTGATTTCCTTCCTCCTCCCCTCCTCCCTTTTCTCCTATTTCTCCTCCCTCCTCTTTTTCTTCTTTCTCTTCCTCATTCTCCCCCTACCCCTATCCTCTCTCACACTATATACCTTAATCTGTCCTTAAATTCATGAACCTTTTTGACTCAGTCTCCAGAGTCATAGATGAGGGATACCGTACTAGATGCGCAGGCTGTTTCTTTCAGGATAGCATTTCTGCGTTCCTGTCATGGCTAGCCTTTCTCATTTCTCCGATACTTTAAGCTATAAGCTATGGTAACAGGAGTCACAAGTCACAGGACTGTAGGACGAATCAGGTTAAGAAGAGCATGTCATCTAAATGTGCTCTGTGGCAGGGCTGCTGCACTGTGTGGAGATAGCACCTTACTGGACAGCTAAGAGCAACGTCAAGCCAGAGCCCATTGCCAGGGACAGGGAACAGGTTCTGTGAAATCGGAAAGCTACTGAAGTACATCAGGGGTTCTGGAAGACATTAACAAAACCCCAGAAAGGCCTTCATTTTGAGTCTGGAGTCAGAAAAGCATTCAAAAGGAGGACCTTAGACTCTGTGGTGGTTTACCGTCATTGTCACCCTAACTAGATTTAAAAATGCCTAGGAGACACACCTGTAGGCATGCTTGTGATGAGTTTTTCCAGGAAGGAAGACCCACAGTGAATGTAGGTGGTACCATCAATGAGTTAGGGTCCTAGACTGGATAAAAAGGAAGTGAACTGGGCACTAGCCTCATCTTTCTGTGTTTCCTGGTGGTGGATGCAATATGACCAGATAACTCAGTCTCTCATGGTCACATTTTCCACACCATAAAAACTCTACCCTCAAATCCTTAGACTACATAAAGTCTTCCTTTCTGAAATTGTTTTATTCAGGTACTTAGTCAGAACAGTGAGAAAAGCAATGAACACAGACTTTCTGGATGCATTTCCAATGAACATTTCAAATGAGGAGGAAAGATCCATGCCCCCCTCTGCCTCCCTGGTACATTGTCCACATACTCTACTTCAAAGTTAGCCCTGTCATTCGTCAGTTTAAAGTCTGTTAGCCACACCATAAGGCTTCGAGATCAACCTCAAACTCCCTAAGATGATTCACAGCGCCCTCCATGGTCCAGCCTGGGCATGGCTGTCAGAATCACTATACAGTGCCCTCCATGGTCCAGCCTGGGCATCGCTGTCAGACTCACTATAGAGTGCCCTCCATGGTCCAGCCTGGGCATCACCGTCAGACTCACTATACAGTGTTGTAATAGGAGCAGCGGGCTGCTTCCTGCCACCCAGCTAGCTTTATACCCAAAATAATTACACGGAAACTGTATTCTTTTAAACACTGCCTGGCCCATTAGTTCTAGCCTCTTATTGGCTAGCTCTTACATATTGATCTAACCCATTTTTAATAATCTGTGTAGTCCATGAGGTGGCTTACCAGGGAAGATCTTAACCTGCATCTGTCTGGAGTGGGAGAATCATGGCGACTCACTGATTCAGCTTCTTTCTCCCAACATTCTGTTCTGTTTTCACCGCCTACCTAAGGGTTGGCCTATCAAATGGGCCTAGGCAGTTTCTTTATTAATAAGAAATCACTCCCACATCAATACAGTGCCCTCCATGGTCCAGCCTGGGCATCGCAGTCAGACTCACCATACAGTGCCCACCATGGTCCAGCCAGGGCATCGCCATCAGACTCACTATAATGTGCCCTCCATGGTCCAGCCTAGGCATCGCTGTCAGACTCACTATACAGTGCCCTCCACGGTCCAGCCTAGGCATTGCCGTCAGACTCACTAACCTCTTCTCCCTTCCCATCTCTACAGCATTCAGTTCATACCACCACAGGTTTCCTCTCACCTCTGATAGCAGGCACTCACAGATCTCTCGTTTGGGCATTGTCCCTTCTTCTCATCCCAGAACACACACTCATGCCTACTGCTTCCTGGAGAAGTGTAATCATATGTTTCTGCTTTAACACTTCTGCTTTGGGGAGCCATTCACAGCCAGGCCCATGCCGACCACAAAGGCCACCCCAAATTTACATGTCCCCACTCTTCCCTCTTTCCTTCTCATATGCTTGTGTGCTGGATTGTGATTGCTTATTGGTCTGTTCTGGACCCTACAGTTTCAGCCCCACCCACGTAGGTACTGCCCTTTCCCTTTTACCCATGTCTGGCACATCCTCACCGGCCAAGCTGGATGGCCGGATCCCTGGGTGGCCTCCGTGGTTTCTCTTGCGAGGCTATTTCTTTTCTACAGTGACTCAGAAGCTATCTCTGACTCATCATTAAGATTCAAGAGCTGTCCACAGGGTGGCCCCAGAACAAACAGAAATATACTTCGACCCCACCTGAAATCAGTACAAGAATTAAGAGTACCAGGATCCCACTTAATCCAGACTGGAGGCCAGAAGATACGCCCCAGACAACAAGAAGGAAAGATAGTTTGGTGCTGGACTCTGAGGTCAGTATCTGGCTGTGTTCAGGGAGGCCATCCTAAGTCACTTCCCATTCTTAGCAATGGATACTTAAGGTACAAGTCCTGGGGAGTCACACTTGAGCCTCGTGTGAAGCTGGCACATAGATCCTTAAGGGACTTGTGAGGAAAAAGTGAGAATACTGGAGCAGAATGTGGCAGAACAGGCGAAGAGTCTTAAAGAGAGGAGGCCCAATGAACAAGAGAAGCAACAGGAGGGAAAGGAGGAGGCTGAGGCATCCTGTTACAGGCCAAGACCATATGAGAAACCAAGAAAGGCAATGGCCCTCTTCTTCTTGCTTCCCAAAGTTGTATCTGCTCTTGCAAGTCGGGACCCTCCAGAGGTGCTTGGCGTTAGAAGTTTGTGTCACGGTCATACTCTGAAATGGTCCACTCATGAAGCTGATTTACAAAACATTGATGAAGGGTACTCATGAAATTCTGAGTGACCCCAGAGTAACCACACCACTGAAAAGCCTCACCCCAGCATGGATGACTTCCCCATACCTGTGTAGATGGATTTTCCCCTTCAACTTAACCTTCCACAGTCCTCTGCCATCCCTGGAGACCACATGCAATCCTAGCAGAATTATATAGAGATGGCATAAGTGGCTGAAATTTTGAGATGAGGTCCAATGGCTTTCCTCACTCCCTCTTTCTATGATGGACCATTAACAGTCAACATACCCAAACTCATGGGTCTCTTGAAAGCACACACAGTTGTTTCTGATGAGGAAAATGTCTGTCGTGCCTGCAAGACAACAGTATAGATCATTGAGGAAAAAGACAGGAGCCAGGAAACCAGTGAGGAAGCCATTCTAGTAACTCGAGAACAGCATGTAATAAACTGAGTGATTGGGTCAGTATAGGAGCAACCGGGTGAGATGGGGACAGTAAAGGCAGACGGGCTGGACCACAGCTACTTGGTGAAGGCAAAAGAGTGAGCTTTCATACCCGGGGGCCTGTCCCAAGCAGACAGCACCAGAGTTTTGTAAATTTTGAAACTCCCAACAATGGGATTTGTACAGGTTGATCATAATTGTGTGCAAAAGAGAAAGTGTGTGTGTAAGAGAGAAAGATTGAAATTTTTCATGAGTACCCCCAGAAGCCTTTGGGGGAAGAAAGGGTTAATTACATAAAGAATTCTGAGGCAGAGCTGCAGAGTCTCAGAGGATACAGGTTTGATTCCCAGTATCATATGGTGGTTAGCAACATCTGTAACTCCAGTTCCAAAGGTTCCAATGTTCCCATTCTGACCTTCAAAGGCACCAGGCACGTGTGTAATGTATAGACATACATGAAGGCAAAACATTCATACGATAAAAGTAAAAATAAATATATATAAAATTTCAACAACAACAGCAAAAATAACTTAGTAGACATGCTTGTGGGGATGATTACTAGATCTAGGGTTGGCATGGCTGTCCACTGGGCAGGCTGTGTTCAAGGAATGAGCTTGGGAAATGTCTTCGTTTGTAAAGTGCCCATTCCACAGCTGTTGGATTCCTAGTACCCAAATAAAAACTAGGTACGACCTGTATACCTTAAGCCCAGTGCCAAGATAGGAAGATTCTTGGAATTCACTGACTAGACTGTATAGCTGAATCAGTGAGCTTTGGGTTCAGTGACAGACCTAATCTCAAAAAATAAGGTGGAGAGATTGAGGAAGACACCTGATGTCAACCTCTGACCTCCATGTGCACATGCATGCATGTGTACAAGCACCTGCAAACATGCACATGCACACACACACACACACACACGCATGCATATTGTCTTAACTCTCTATAGCTGTGCTAAACACTGCAAGCAAGCAACGTACATAAGGAAGAGTTTATTTGGGGGCTTACATTTCCAGAGGAATAAGAGCCCATCGTTACCATGGCAGGGAGAATGGTAACAGGGTGACAGACCTGGAGCTAGAACAACAGCTCAGATCTTGACCCACAGACAGGAAGCAGAGACTCAAAGCCTTTTGAGAGCACAAAACCTTCCCCCAGTGACATACTTCCTCCAGCAAGGCCACACCTTCTAATCTTCTCCAAACAGCCACCAAATAGGAACCAGGTATCTACATGCCAAAGACTTTCAGGGGACATCTCATTCAAGCCATCACACATACAACCACACACAAAATGAGGAAAGAGAAAAAGAAGGGACCTTATGCCAGGAGAATGGGCTGAGCAGATCTCACAGGCTGATGTGGTACCTTTCTGGTCTGTTGAAAATCTACAGTGGACTGGGTAAAATCTGTTCTTTTATCAGGGCAGAATTTATATCAATATGCTCAGCCCATGGTTTCAAGCTCAGTAAGCAGCAAGAATGCATCCCAGCAGCAGACAGAGTGGGCAGCCCCTGAGGGAGCATGGCATCTGTTAGGGTTAACGGCATGTCTGTCAGGACAGCCGGTCTCCATGTTTGCCCCCTCGCTGATGCTAAAAGGCTAATGCTGATCATGAAACAAACCTCACTCTCCTTTCTGCCGAGCACTTCGGAGTGGCAGAGCTGTCAGTAGAAATGCTTGGCAGAACGCAAGCTTTGGTTTTGGCATGATATAATTTGCACCACCTCTGCAAACTTTCCCTAACTCTTTCCTAAAAATAGTGCTTCGATTAGAAAGTGACACAACTTCTGCTGGGGAAGGTGTGAACAGCCGTGAAATGCTTCATATGGAAAGGAGCAGGTGAGACCCCAGTAGATCATCAAATGCCAAATGATACACTATAATGTATGGTAATTGGTTATTATTAAAATAGTCTATTGCTTATCACACAGTAGCTAAATGGCCTTTCAGTTGCTCTATAATTACCCAGCGATGGCTGATCTGTTTTCTTCTTTGAGAGCTGGGTACCAAGGGTATCCGAGTAGCACCTGTCACAACACAGGAAGAGAGTAGGGCTGGGGGGGGGGGCAGCTTTCTGCCAAGGTGGTGCCTCACTAGGCTCTTTCAAAATCCTCAAGCAGGGTAGACTGCTGTGTGGGGTCCCCAGGGGAACAGGAAGCAGAGAATCAGGCTCCATCTCTACGAGCCTTCTCCTGCATCTTGTTTATTGCCTGTCCATGAAACCATCTCTGTAGAAATTTCTAAGGGCCTGTGGAAGAAGGACATATTTACATGTGAGGTGAGGCCAGACGAAGGATGAAGGGTCTGGCTTCTGCTCTCACTATCAGCCAGTAAGGAAGCTCAGGACTCACGGGAGACAGCTGAGGCTGCTTTAGAGGGTAAGAAGTGAAATTTGTGATTTCCGGGGCCATAGATGGAGTCCAGAAGGAGAAGGATAAGACAGGGTCACATGAGAGGAAGACAGGCCAGACAGCATGAGGAAAGAGGGGAAAGAGGCCAAAGTCTCTCAGGGAGTGTAAGTGCACAGCAGTGGTCTGATCTCAGATAGGAAAAAGATTCAGAAAAGGGTGAACATGCTAAGGTCATGCCCCTATCTTATTTGACAGCTCTGAACTTCTGAATCAACCTGACTAGGACTGAGCTTGAGAATATGAAAAAAATTATGTGTGTGTGTGTGTGTTTTGTGTTGTGTTTGTTGTCCACACATGAGTCCAGGTGCTCCGAGAGGCCAGAGGTGTCAGTCACTCTTGAAACTGGCATTACAAGCAGTTTTTTTTTAATTTTTATTTATTTGTTAAAGATTTCTGTCTCTTCCCCACCGCTGTCTCCCCTTTTCCTCCCCTTCCCCCAATAAAGTCCCCCTCCCTCGTCAGCCCAAAGAGCAATCAGGGTTCCCTGCCCTGTGGGAAGTCCAAGGACCCACCCACCTCCATCCAGGTCTAGTAAGGTGAGCATCCAAACTGCCTAGGCTCCCACAAAGCCACTACATGCAGTAGGATCAAAGACCCATTGCCATTGTTCTTGATGTCTCAGTAGTCCTCATTGTCCGCTATGTTCAGTGAGACCGGTTTTAACCCAGGCTTTTTCAGACCCAGGTCAGCTGGCCTTGGTGAGTTCCCGATAGAGCATCTCCATTGTCTCAGTGTGTGGGTGCACCCCTCGCGGTCCTGAGTTCCTTGCTCATGTTCGCTCTCCTTCTGCTCCTGATTTGGACCTTGAGATTTCAGTCCGGTGCTCCAATGTGGGTCTCTGTCTCTGTCTCCTTTCATCGCCTGATGAAGGTTAATATTCAGGAGGATGCCTATATGTTTTTCTTTGGGTTCTCCTTCTTATTTAGCTTCTCTAAGAACCCGAATTATAGGCTCAATGTCCTTTATTTATGGCTAGAAACCAAATATGAGTGAGTACATCCCATGTTCCTCTTTTTGGGTCTGGCTTACCTCACTCAGGATAGTGTTTTCTATTTCCATCCATTTGCCTGCAAACTTCAAGAAGTCCTTGTTTTTTACTGCTGAGTAGTACTCTAATATGTATATATTCCATACTTTCTTCATCCATTCTTCAATTGAGGGGCATCTAGGTTGTTTCCAGGTTCTGGCTATTACAAACAATGCTGCTATGAACATAGTAGAGCATATATTTTTGTTGCATGATAAGGCCTCTCTTGGGTATATTCCCAAGAGTGGTATTGCTGGGTCCATGGGTAGGTTGATCCCAAATTTTCTGAGAAACCGCCACACTGCTTTCCAGAGTGGTTGTACAAGTTTGCATTCCCACCAGCAATGGATAAGTGTACCCCTTTCTCCACAACCTCTCCAGCATAGGCTATCATTGGTGTTTTTGATTTTAGCCATTCTGACAGGTGTAAGATGGTATCTTAAAGTTGTCTTGATTTGCATTTCCCTGATCGCTAAGGAAGTTGAGCATGACCTTAGGTGTCTTTTGGCCATTTGAACTTCTTCTGTTGAGAGATCTCTGTTCAGCTCAGTGCCCCATTTTATAATTGGGTTGATTAGCCTTTTACAGTCTAGTTTCTTAAGTTCTTTATATATTTTGGAGATCAGACCTTTGTCAGTTGCGGGGTTGGTGAAGATCTTCTCCCAGTCAGTGGGTTGCCTTTCTGTCTTAGCGACAGTGTCCTTTGCTTTACAGAAGCTTCTCAGTCTCATGAGGTCCCATTTATTCAATGAGGCCCTTACTGTCTGTGCTGCTGATGTTATACGTAGGAAGCGGTCTCCTGTGCCCACTTGTTGTAGTGTAGTTCCCACTTTCTCTCCTATCAGGTTCAGTGTGTTCAGACTGATATTGAGGTCTTTAATCCACTTGGACTTGAGTTTTGTGCATGGTGACAGACATGGATCTATTTTCATTTTTGTACAGATTGAAATCCAGTTTTGCCAGCACAATTTGTTGAAGATGCTCTCTTTTTTCCATTGTATAGTTTTAGCTCCTTTATCGAAAATCAGGTGCTCATAGGTTTGTGGATTAAAGTCAGGGTCTTCTATACGGTTCCATTGGTCGACTTCTCTGTTTTTATGCCAATACCAAGCTGTTTTTAATACTGTAGCTCTGTAATAGAGTTTGAAGTCAGGGATGGTAATGCCTCCAGACGTTCCTTTATTGTATAAGATTGTTTTGGCTATCCTGGGTTTTTTATTTTTCCATATAAAGTTGATTATTGTCTTCTCCAGATCTGTGAAGAATTTTGATGGGATTTTGATGGGGATTGCATTGAATCTATATATTGCTTTTGGAAGAATTGCCATTTTTACTATGTTGATCCTCCCAATCCAAGAGCAAGGGAGATCCTTCCATTTTCTGGTGTCTTCTTCTATTTCGTTCTTCAAAGTCTTAAAGTTCTTGTCATATAGATCTTTCACTTCCTTGGTCAGGGTTACCCCAAGATATTTTATGCTCTTTGTGGCTATCATGAAAGGTGATGCTTCTCTGATTTCCCTCTCTGTTTCCTTATCCTTACTGTATAGGAAGGCAACTGATTTTTTCGAGTTGATCTTGTATCCTGCCACATTACTGAAGGTGTTTATCAGCTGTAGGAGTTCTTTGGTAGAGTTTTTGGGGTCGCTTATGTATACTATCATATCATCTGCAAATAACGAAAGCTTAACTTCTTCCTTTCCAATACGAATCCCTTTGATCCCCTTATGTTGTCTTATTGCTATTGCTAGAACTTCAAGCACTATATTGAAGAGGTATGGAGAGAGTGGACATCCTTGTCTTGTTCCTGATTTTAGTGGGATGGCTTTGAGTTTTTCTCCGTTTAATTTAATGTTAGCTGTCGGTTTGCTGTAAATAGCTTTTATTATATTTAGGTATGACCCTTGTATCCCTAGTCTCTCCAATACCTTTATCATAAAGGGGTGTTGGATTTTGTCGAATGCTTTTTCAGCATCTAATGAAATGATCATATGGTTTTTTTCTTTCATTTTATTTATATGGTGGATTACATTGATAGATTTGCGTATGTTGAACCAGCCCTGCATCTCTGGGATGAAGCCTACTTGATCATAATGGATAATTTTTCTAATGTGTTCTTGAATTCGGTTTGCCAGTATTTTATTAAGAATTTTTGCGTCGATATTCATGAGTGAGATAGGCCTGTAGTTCTCTTTCTTGGTTGGGTCTTTGTGTGGTTTTGGTATCAGGGTAACTGTAGCTTCATAAAAGGAATTTGGCAATGACTTTTCTGTTTCTATACTGTGAAATACATTAAGGAGAATAGGTATTAGCTCTTCTTGGAAGTTCTGGTAGAATTCTGCATTGAAACCATCTGGTCCTGGGCTTTTTTTAGAGGGCAGATTTTTGATAACTGCTTCAAGTTCTTCGCGACTAACAGGTCTATTTAGATCTTTCACCTGGTCTTGGTTTAGCTTTGGTATATGGTACTTATCTAAAAAGATGTCCATTTCTTTTGTATTTTCCAGTTTTGTGGCATACAGGCTCCTGTAGTAAGATCTAATGATTCTCTGAATTTCCTCTGTGTCTGTGGTTATGTCCCCCTTTTCATTTCTGATCTTATTTATTTGCGTGTTCTCCCTCTGTTGTTTAATTAGTTTGGATAGGGGTTTGTCTATCTTGTTGATTTTCTCCAAGAACCAACTTTTTGTTTCATTGATTCTTTGGACTGTTTTCTGTGTTTCTATTTTGTTGATTTCTGCCCTCAGTTTGATTATTTCCAGTCTTCTACTCCTTCTGGGCACATCTGCTTCTTTTTTTTCTAAAGCTTTCAGGTGTGCTGTTAAGTCCCCAATGTATGCTTTCTCCGTTTTCTTTAAGTGGGCACTTAGTGCTATGAACTTTCCTCTTAGCACTGCTTTCATCATGTCCCATAAGTTTGAGTATGTTGTCTCTTTATTTTCATTAAATTCAAGGAAGACTTTAATTTCTTTCTTAATTTCTTCCTTGACCCAGGTGTGGTTCAGTAGTTGATTGTTCAGTTTCCATGAGTTTGTCAGCTTTCTGGGGGTAGCATTGTTGCTGCGTTCTAACTTTAATCAGTGGTGATCTGATAAGACACAGGTGGACACTGATATTCTGTTGTATCTGTGGAGGTTTCCTTTGTTTCTGAGTATATGGTCAATTTTTGAGAAGGTTCCATGAGCTGCAGAGAAGAAGGTATATTCTTTCCTATTTGGGTGGAGTGTTCTATAGATGGCTGTTAAGTCCATTTGTTTCATTACCTCCAGTAATTCTCTTAATTCTCTATTAGGTTTCTGTCTGATTGACCTGTCCATTGGAGAGAGAGTCCTACTACTAGTGTGTGTGGTTTGATGTCTGCCTTGAGTTCTTTTATATAAGTGGGTGCTAGTAATATTTCTTTTATATAAGTGGGTGCTAGTAATATTTCTTTTATATAAGTGGGTGCTTTTATATTAGGGGCATAGATATTCAGGATTGAGATATCATCCTGATGAATTGTTCCTGTTATGAGTATAAATTGTCCATCTCGATCTCTTCTGATTGATTTTAGTTTGAAGTCAGTTTTTTTTGGAAATTAGTATGGCCACACCTGCTTTTTTCTTAGGACCATTTGCTTGAAAGACCTTTTCCCATCCTTTTACTTTGAGTAGATGCCTGTCTTTGTGGTTGAGATGTGTTTCTTGCAAACAGCAGAATGTTAGATCCTATTTTCGTATCCAATCTCTTAGCCTGTGCCTTTTTATAGGTGAATTGAGACCATTAATATTAAGTGATATTAATGACCATTGGTTGTTTACTCTGGTTATTCTTATTGTTTTTTGGTAGTAGAGTTTGTGTGTGTGTCCCTTCTTTGAGTTGTGCTGATGAAGGTTTGCTAGATGTCTGAGTTATTGTAGGCAGTGTTGGATTCCTTGGGTTGCGATTTTCCTTCTATTACTTTCTGTAGGGCTGGATTTGTGGCTACATATTGTTTAAATTTGTTCTTATCCTGGAATGTCTTGTTTTCTCCATTGATAGTGAACACTAGCTTGGCTGGGTATAGAAAGCCTGCGTTGCCCGCCTGAGTTGCTTGCTCATCTGCGGGCGCCTGCATCGCTAGCTCGACTGAGAGGGGAGTTTTGTAGGAAGGACAAGATACTTTCAAGTCCAGGTAGGAGCAGGAAGGTAAAGAGCTTCCTTTTCTCCTATGTGGGTAACAAGAGCTATGTAGAAGTAGAATCTAACATTAGCTAATAATATTCATGTAAATCTGGTGTGGGGGAGAACTCAGGAAAAGCCTGTGCCATCCACTTCTATAACTTCTCTTATATATAACCAAGGCTGTTCTTCCTCCAACCTAGCAGACCTCAAACTCTCACACTTCTGATGTGCCTAATGAGATTTCTTGAATGTCTTTATGAATGAAAAGGGTAATATGTGTGTACACAGTGTCGCAAACCATCCATTTCTCTTTCCATACTCTTCGAGTTCAAACATCTGAACGGTGTCAGTTCCTCTGAAGAGTCTCCCTGGGATAGATTAGGAAAGGCAGAGACATGCCCGCAGAGAACTGAACCATGTGTGTTTGTCACTCTTCTGTACTGTAACTGTTGTGATGTCTCCACCTCCTGCTTCAGTCTTTTCTCCATGACAGCCCCAGTGGCTACAAGATGCATGGCACAGAAGAGGTATTCAGTAAGTCTGTTGAATGGCTGGGCTTTCAACTCTCCTCTTTGTATGCATGCATTATTCTAAAGTGTGAGAACATAAGCAAAGGGGTTTGAGTGGTAAGGAGGATTACACACTTTGATTCTACATTGCATAGAAAGCTCAATTTATTATCATTAGAAACCACACTTTCCTTGTACATAGGACATTTTCTTGTTACTAAACTCCAATAAAGACAAAACAACTCAAGGGAGGAAGGCTCTATTTGTGCTCACAGTTTTCGGGTACACAGTCCCTTGTGGATGGGGGCATGACAACATGAACACGAGGCTGCTCGCTCACATCATTGTGGGTAAGGTAGCAAATAGAGGGACAATGCACTCAACCGGCCTTTTCTTTTTCCCTTTGCATTCAGGCAGGGGTCACAGCCCACTGGATGATGCTGGCCACATTTAAGATGAAATATCCCTTCACTTAACCCTCTCTAGAAATGTCCTTATAGGCAAACCCAAAGGCATGTCTCAGTGCTACAGGTAGGCATTTCTCTGTCTAACCAAGTTGACCATGGAGAATTTTCAGTTTGGGGAAAGGTAAATGCTGGTGACTTCTCTTCATCACAGTATGGTGGTTTGGATGAGAACGATCACTGAGGGCTCAGGAGTTTGAACACTTGGTCCCCAGCTGGTCATGCTGTTTTAGGAAATGGCACAACTATCATTGTGGGCAGTAGGTCATTGGAGGTGGACTTTGAGAGATCATAGTCTGGCCCCTCTTCCACTTTGATCTCTCTGCTTTATGGTTGTAGTTGAAGATGTTGTCTCTCTCAGCTTCCTGCTCCTGCCACCATGTCTGTCACTTGCTGCCATGCCTTCCTGCCATGAGGGGCTCTCTTCCCTCTGTAACTTTAAATCAAATAAACTCTCTCTTCTGTGAGTTCCTCTGGTCATGGGTTTTTTTTTTTTTTTTTATCAGTGGCAGAAGAGTAACTAATCTAGAAGGCTAAGGAGTCTCCATGAGAGTTTCTCTGCCAGGACCATTGCAGACATGTGGCTCAACGTGGGCCATCGATAGGGTCTGAGAGGAGTCCGATTCCTGAGGGATATTACAGAAATGAATGACCTGGTCAGCATCATTAATCCCTGACAAGCCCACACAAGTGTTCCTTCCATGGAGATATACCTACACTTTCTAACTGAGCAGTTTAGGTCCTAGAACATTTCTGAACCTATTTCTTGACCAACAGTTAGTTTCCTAATGATTTTTTTTTTAAATTTAAGGTTTTAAAGTAATTGCACCATTTCTCCCCTGCTCTCTCCTCCCTCTGACCCCTCCAAGTACCCTTCCATGATCTCTCTAATTCATGGCCTCTTTTTCTGTAATCATTATTGTTGTTTGTGGTGGTATTGAGACGTGTGTGTGTGTGTGTGTGTGTGTGTGTGTGTGTGTGTGCATGTGTATTGCCAAATACATAAATCCAATCTGCTCAGTTTGTAAGTCACTTATATGTATATATGTTTTCAGGGTTGCCATTTGCTTTTGGAAAGCTAATTAATGTGCTCCTCTGTGGGGAAGATGATTTCATTCTCAGAATTCATTAATTGCCTCTAGATCTTTGTGTAGGGTTGAGGCCTCCTGAGCTTTATTCCCTTTCAAGTTAGCAGTTTATTAATATCCTTGTTTAGGCGGCCACACTGATGATACTTTATGGGTGTAGCTCCTGACATTTCTAGTAGAAACAATGTCACAGCAAACTGCCTGTCCCTGTGGCTCCTACAATCTTTCACTCCCTCTTCCACAATAATCCCCGAGTCTTAGGTGCTTTATATCCTGGTTAGTTGTGCTTCTGTGTTGGTAATGATAAGGTTCCTTGACAATGGGAGAGGACCACACTTATCTGTGTGTATAAGGATAAATATTTCGAGTATGGCTGGGGTTTATACTAGTTTAGTAAAGTGGCAGTCTCCTTCAAGAGCCATGACTTCACTAGCCCTAGGAAGTTGACTACGTTTCCAGTACCTGGCGTAGCTTCTTGCCGACCATATCTTAAGTCTAACTAGAGAATTGTTGTGTGCCAAAGTATGTGTGCCACTATTACACCCTTAAGCTTATTCTGCCATGCTGGCCATTGATTCTTTAAGTTCTTCTTATCCTGCCAATAAATGCCCTTATATTTACACTATCCATATTTGGATTTCCTCTATGTGTTTAAAGCCTTCTTAGTGACAGAGCCATCAAGACATTTCTGCATGGAAGATGCTCATAGAGAACCCTGACCTTCTGTGTAATAAATGAATGACGTCGGTGCTTCTTCCTGTGGCTACCACTCAGAGAGGCCCACTAAAGATTCTTCCCACAAATGCTATCCAAGTTCAAGGATTTGGAACCAAATCCAGATTTCGCTCTTGACAACTCTCACATTGAGAGGAACAAAGCAGATTCTGAGCCCTATTAGTGTTACTTATGCAGATAGATCAGTTCTGAAAAGTGTAGACTGCGCCACTTTAGATGCCCTCTGCTGCTGCTGCTGATGATGATGATGATGATACAGAAAGGGAACTAGGCTCATTCAATAGACCCACTTTGCTCAGTACCTCCTGGAGCAAGGATCTTGGCAACAGAGAAGACAGTGAGGAAGGAGGTGCCTGCATCTGTACATACTTTGGGAGAAAACAGATGCTAGGCATAAAGATTTTCCTTGAGCCAAAGCCACTTGGTTTTTTGTTTGTTTGTTTATTTTTGACTAATTGCTGACAATGAAGGAATGTAGAAACTTCTCTCTTGAGAACACATTTGCCCTGACCTCTACTGGGGGTTGACCCTGAAGAGTTTCCTAAGGATTACTAGAACACTCAAAAGGCTTTGTCGGTTGTCTTTAAAAATGCAAAATCTATTGGGCAGCAGCATCTCACTATCCCTGCCCAAAGAGATAAAAGTCAGAGCTGGAGAGATGCCTCGAGGGTTAAGTATGCTTATACTTCTAGAGAACCAGAGAACCAACATCCAGATCAGGTACCTAACAACTACCTGTATTTTCCAGCTCCAGGGCATGTGACAGCCTCTGTGAGCATCCTCATACATGTGTGTCCACTCATACACAAATACACATACATACAAATAAATGAAAATTAGATCCAAACTGCATGGGTGTTCACAGCCCTGGTGAAGGTGTCAGGACTGTTTTCATATGGTATACTGTAGTCCCTCAAGATTGACATCAGACCCAGGTTTCAAGTGTTAACTATGAATTGTCAGTCTCTGGGTGGAGACTGATTTCAAAATCCCTGACATCCATCACAGGAAGCTGGTGGTTCAAAGAAAGGCCAGTTAGCCAAGAACTGTGAGAGAAAATGACCCCCACTGGGGTGTACTACAACCCTACAGGGTAACAGGAATAGTTATACCATTCTGTTCTTAAAATGTCTACACATGCTACAGAACAGGAGAAAATCTTTATCAGATGTACGTCTCTCTGAGGAAGGAATCATATGGAGAATATATAAAGAACTTGAAAATTTAAACACCAAAATAATCCCACCAATAAATGGCAAAGAGTTATGAAACAAACTACAAGTAGTCAATAAGTATATGACAAAATGTTTGCTATCCTTAGCCATCTGGAAAATGTATCCAAAGGTACAGAGACCCCATTTTACCCCATGCATTAACATTGGAATGACTGTCACTAGGCGTACTGGCTAGTTTTATGCCAACTTGACCCAAGCTAGTGCCATCAGAAAGAAGGGAGCCTCATTTGAGAGAAAGCCTCCATAAGATAAGGCAAGCCTGTAAGACATTTTCTTAATTAGTGATTGATGAAGGAGGGCCCAGCTAATTACGGGATGTGCCATGCCTGGGCAGGTGGTCCTGGGTTCTACAAAAAAACAGGCTGAGAAAACCATGGGGAGCAAGCCATAAATAGCACCCCTCCATGGCCTCTGCATCAGCTCCTGCCTCCAGGTTCCTGCCCTGCTCGAGTTCCTGTCCTCACTGCTTTTGGTGATGAACTGTGATGTGGAAGTGTGTGTGAAATAAACTCTTTCCTCCCCAAACTGTTTTTGGTCCTGGTGTTTCATCACAGCAATAGTAACCCTAACTAAGACACTAAGAAAGTAAATTAATAGATGCTATCCAGAATGGGAGGAGAAAAAAAAAAACCTTCAACAGTGCCAGTAGGGGTGGAAATTAATGCAACCATTGTGGAAATCATAATGAGCTTCCTCAGAAAACTAAAATAGAGCCATCCTATGACCCAGCTGTACCAATCCTGGGTGCATAGCTGAGGGGATCGAAGGCATCATAACACAGAGATAGCTGCAGACACATGTTTAATGCGGCATTGACGTAATAGTCAAGTTCTAGATCCAGCTTACATGTCTGTTGACAGAAGAACAAATAAAGAAATATGGAAAATAGACTCGCTCATGTGACTTATGAAGATCAGGGACCTCCATAAAAACACAAAATTCTGTTTTTTTTTTTTTTTTTTTTTTGAGATCATCCTTGTTTTACAGAGAACCCAAGCTTAGAGAAAGGTCAGATCCACCCAACATTCTGCACACACCTAATGGTACATCCAGCACCTACACCCGGAGAATCTCCTCATTCACAGGTCCAGGGGCTGTGTAAATGTGAGATTGTGCCTGGGCATGACTGGCATGCCCTGGAATTGAAGCTCCATCCTGTCTGATGACCATAATAGAGATATCTAGGTCCCTTCAGAAAAATGGTCATGCACCATGCTGACAGACACTTGTTCTCACTGTTTCTAATACATAGGACTTTCCATGTGGCCTGCTTGCCTACAGCAGAGTCCTGGATATCTGGCTGGCTATCAAATCCAAGGTTAGACATGTGGGTACCAGATGTGCTCAAGATTGCCTTCAGCTGTGGTTTTGCCAGTTGTAGAAGATACCATATGGCAGTTACAAGCCATCAAACATCTGGCAAACAGACCCCAACAAGGAAAGAAACTCTTAAGCAAGGTGACCATTTAGATGACAGTCACGACGCTCATGGTGAGCCCAAATGAATGCTGGGAACAGAATTCTGACCAATATAGTCAAGAAATAGCTACTGAGTGCCTGCTTTGTGGGAGTTCAGAGAACTCGTGAAAATAAAACAGAAGAAAGTGGGATGAGGGGGGTGAGGGTCACTGCTGTCCTCAAAGCAGTGGGAAAAGCCTCTTGAAGGCCAATGGATTAAACAGTCAATATAAAAGCCACAATTGTGCCAAGTGGTGGTGGCACACGCCTTTAATCCCAGCACTCAGGAAGCAGAGGCAGGCGGATCTCTGTGAGTTTGACGCCAGCCTGGTCTACAAGAGTTAGTTCCAGGACAGGCTCCAAAGTTACACAGGAATACTGTCTTGAAAAGCCAAAAAAAAAAAAAAAAAAAAAAAAAAAAATCCGTGATTGTTACCATGGCTTTGCTTGACTATTTTTTTTCCCTACTTCCCTATCCTTAACTTGCCCAGCCAACTCCACCCTCCCTGACTTCTTTGTGCCCTCAGAATACAATAAGTGTGTTTCTGCCTCAGGACCTTTGTGCATGACAGTCTCTAGTGTCAAGTTACACAGGGGTTCTTTCTTCTTTACCTTGGCCCTTTATCGCCCTACTCCAACACACACTGAATATCTAAATGCTCAGGAGAAAGTTAGAAATACAGTCTCACTCTACCCTGTTCCACCTTACCCACAATGCCTTGTTTTGTGCTCATGCTTAGCCCAAGCATCAGACCCAGCCTTCGGGTCAGAAAACAGGCAACCCACACACTGGCCTGGAATTGCTCACCAGCATGAATGACTGGCCCCTCTTCACCACCCTGAAGGAGTTGGCCACTTTCCAGACACATCCCAGGCACCAGGCCTGCTCTGTGACACTGTCAAGAAGTAAGGAGTCTGGGGAAAGTCATAGCATAGACATAAGCAAGATGAAGCCTGTGACCCTGTTAGGGCACTTGGACCTGTGGAGCAGAGAGCTGCCAATGGTTCATCTCCTGTCCTGATAAAGGAGGGGAGAAGCATTCCAAGAGATGTTTCCTTGGAGGACTCGGGGAAGCCAATGGCTGATCACACTAGAGGATTTGGTGGAGGAGGAGAAGACTCACTCCTGAGCGTGGAGCCAGTTCTATGCTTCTTGTTAACCCATAAGCCCAGGCATTTACCTTTCCTCTTCTGCCTGCAGACACTGTTAACAGTAGAGATGCCAAGGACGTAGGAGAGCTCGGTACCCAGACACTGGCTGAAAGACCATGGGCTTCAGCATCCTGTGTGAAAAACAAGAGGGGAACAAGGTACAGGATGTGGGGTTCTAAGGACAAAGTCAGGCAACCCCAGTCATTCTGAACTGTGGTTTCCTCGGGGTGTTTTAGGAAGGGAGGCCCTGTGTGGGCTAAGAGCTATGGTATGGGTTTCACATATGAAAAATCCAGAGGAATACTTTAGACAGAGACATAGAAAGTAAGAAGGAAGATAACTGCAGAGGTGTTCAGGCCCATGTTACTGCCCTTGAAGGGTTGCAAAGGACATTGAAAAGGCATATGTGCAGTGAACACTGGAGAGACATGTGGTTGCAGTGGACACTGGAGAGACATGTGGTTGCAGTGGACACTGGAGAGACATGTGGTTGCAGTGGAAACTGGAGAAACATGTGGTTGCAGAGGACACTAGAAAGGCATGGTTGCAGTGGAAACTGGAAAGGCATGGTTGCAGTAAACATTAGAAAGACATGTGGTTGCAGTAGACATTGGAAAGACATGTGGTTGCAGTGGACACTAGAAAGACATGTGGTTGCAGTGGACACTGGAAAGGCTGTGGTTGCAGTGGACACTGGAAAGGCATGTGGTTGCAGTGGACACTGGAAAGGCTGTGGTTGCAGTGGACACTGGAAAGGCATGTGGTTGCAGTGGACACTGGAAAGGCATGTGGTCGTAGTGGACACTGGAAAGACATATGCAGGCTGAAATAAAAGGGGCCCACAAGTAAAGGCATGGGTAGGTACTACAGGTACCCTGGACTGATTCACTAACAGGACAGTAACAGAATATTAATGGAGGAGGGATGTGTGGAAGGGGAACAAAGGGTGATGTCACTTTCCATGCACGAGGAGGGTCTTTGGCTCTGTCACCAGCTATTGGGAAGGGCTGACATTTTATTCTCCTCTTCATACACACTCAGCAGGGATGGGATCACCTGAGTGTAAATGTGTCTGGGCATCTGCACAGAGCTTCTGGGGGAGAAAACTGACCAGGTGCAATCTGTATCCCACAGATAGATGAAAACCAGGGGCTTGGAGATCCCTGGAAATGCCTGGATAGTTCTTGAGATCTATCTTGAGTTCCTAGATCTCCTTGAGCTCCTTCAGGGGTCTCTTGTGACCTTCAGAATAACACTCTGACTCCTTGGCTGGATGCTTAAGGCTTCATGGAGCCTGTGTTTACCTATTTCATCTTATTGCTTGGTCTCCTTAAAGTATAGAACAGCAGCCCCCAAACACATCTGTATGTTCAAATCACCTGGGGATTATCTTAGAAATTCTCAGGTCTAGACCATAACCGAGACCACTCAGTCATAATCTCAGGGGTTCAATGCTGTTCCCTAGAAGGTAAGGGAATTCAAGTTCTGTCACACTTAGTGTGTTTTCAAGTGTCTGTGTTCTTGTGTCATTGGTGATGGACTGTAATTCAGCAGGCTGTAGCTTTGCGCTAGGCTCTAACTCATCTGGGCTTGGCTTCAAACTGCTCCTTGCATTTGGGGAGCCCCCAGCTTTCTCATCTTCTTGGCAGTAACATTTTTCCTGATACAAGCTTTCAAGGGGGGTGATACAAGCCCAAGCATCCCTTGATATTTTGCTTCTAACTGGCACCCCTTCTATCCCACCCACACTGTGTGACTCTAAGCAAGTCCTATAGCATATGTGATAGTCATACTTCTGGCTGCTAAGACAAAATACCAAGCCAAAGCAACTGAAGGGTGGAAGGGTTTATTTGGGCTCACAGTTTGAGGGTACAGTCCACCATGGTGGAGAAGGTGTGGTCTCAGAAGTGCAAGGCAGCCACTCACATTGTATCTGTTGTAGGAAGAAGAGAGAGGGATGCTGGTACCCAACTCATTTTCTCTCTTTTGTTAGTCTGGGATCCCAAGAGTAGAATGGTGCTGTCACTATTTAGGGTAGATCTTCCTTCTTGACTTAGCCCAATCTAGAATCTCCCTCACCAATATACCCAGAACTTTGTCTCCTTCATGATTCTAGGTCCTATCAAGATGGCATTGTTGGCCATCACACATGGCCAAAGCCCTTGGCAGTGAGGCAGAGACATAGACTCTGGCTACTCTCAAGCTCTGGGTTGTGGCTCGGGTGTGAAATGCTGTATTCATTGATTCACGTGTTTGAATAATTGGAACCCAGTTGCTGATGCTGTTGTAGAAGGATGAGGAACTTTTAGGAGGAGGGACCTCGATGGAGGAAGTGGATAGTCTTCTTGTTTCTCCTTCCTACGCTGCTTCCTAATCTTAGCTATGTACTGTACTTCCACCATCCCTGAACTGGAGAACAGGGTCTTGGTGCTGGCTTTCTGTGGGGCTCCTTGCTGTAATGGTGATTGCAGACCTCCATGGTGGTCTGTTTTATGGCTAATGGTAAAAAGAAAGGTAAGTACTCCCTCCTTTAAATCGCCGTGTCAGGTACCTGGTCAGGGTAACAAGAAAAGAAACCAATGCACTTCCCAAGGTACATTCAGGAAGGAGAGTGGAGCTCAGATCTGACTGAGAGGTGATCTTGTGTCCACAGACTAAACTGCAGTGTCCTTGCCCTGGTTGTCCCATTGTCCACTGAGCGCTCCAGACTTCATCACTATCTGCCCAGTTCTTCTCAGCATGCAGATCTACGTATGCATGCATGCACAGTCACCCACTTGTGTCCATACTGCATGTTTTAATCATGACTTCTGTTTTTAAACATTGCATATTTTCCAAAAGGCTTGGCACTCACACTCAAACTGTATGTATGTGCTGATGTACATATTTGCACACATAGTTCTACACACACATTTACTAGTTATGCACACATGTTAGTTACTGCTCAACCATCATTGTGGGGACACATTTCATGGACATATACTCATCTGCACACATGTTCCTGTGTACTCAGCCACACTCACATGCTAGTATCCCATGTACTCTCAGGCATGTTTAGTTGCAAATTCACTCCCATCCCCTCATTTGTGCACCCTCACTCCCTGGCTTGCACACACATCGTCCATACCTCTGTGTGCACAGCTGCTTAATCAGAATCAGGGACTGCTGATGAGGCTGCTGTCTGGCACCCTGGAAGCTACATTAACTCTTCCTTATCCCACAAATGCTGAATGAACTGTTTCCATCAGTAGGCCTCGGGGAACAAGGGGATCACAGAGACGACAGGTGAGGCTACTTAGCCTACCCAGTAAGATCGAGTCAGGGAGCTCGCCGGTGACAGAAGGGACCACACTTTGGACCTCCTGACTTTACTCCATGCGTTTTCCTCCAAACCCTGTCCTTACTTATAAGGATATGCAAAATAATTTATCATTGAACCCAGGCAGCTCTGAAAACAAAAGGATCCAGTTAACAACACCCACGGGAGACTTCAGATAGTCATGGACAACCCGGAATGTGTGACCTGCCTAGTTAGGACAGACCAGATTTGACACGGTGGGATCAGTTCACATCTCAGCCAAACTTAAAGATGGCTCAGACCGAAAAGACCCTGGAAGGACAAATGTGTTTCTTCTGTAGGGGAAGGCACAAAGAGAAGCTGGGGTGTGTTTAAGGTTGTCATTGGTAACAAAACAATGTAGCGATCCCAGACTTGCTGTCTCTCTGGTCCTAGGTTCTTTGGAATCAGACTCTAAGACTAGGAGTACTCTAAGACTATGAGTGAGTACTCTAAGACACTAAGGGTATGATAGTTACTGAGAGGAGGAAGGCAGTCACCTATAGAGGAACTATTGCCTCAGCTGGTCCCATGGAGCACCCCAGAGCTGGAGTGGTCCTTTGAAGATCCCCTAAATAAGGACTAGTGGGGCCAGGTATTGGGTCTCCAAAGAGGAGGTATGACCTCAGATTATGCAGTGTCTTTGTATCTTGTCATTGAGAACAATCCCCAGACCTCTTAGAAGCAATGCAATTTGAGGTAGCAAGTGCCTTGGTTCTTGTTATGATTTGGATACAATATGTCTGTCACAGACTTAAGTGTACAAATGCTTGGTCCCCAGTTGGTAGCACTGTGTTTGAGAGGTACTGGAACCTTTGGAATGGTGGCTTAGTTAGATGAACTGGATCAGTAACTGGGATTTGACTTTGAAGGTGAGAGCCACTTTTGGTTCCTGCAAGCTTACTGCTTCTTGGTTACAGCATGACCAGATATCTCTAGCTCCCACTACCAAGGCCTGAACTGCCTCAGCTGTTGTGAATTTCCTGTGTCCCCTGAAACTGTGAACCCAAGTAAATCATTCGCCACCGTGAAGGTTCTTCAGAGAGATGAGAAAAGAAACTACAGCATTGCTGTGTGATTGAAATGTGTTAGTGATTAACTCTGAGTCATCAATAATGCATTCGTGTCTTATTAAGGAGCGAACTAGAAGCATGTGCTCCCCCTGGAGTCATTTAACCAAGAACCAGTCGAGATCTGAGTACTTCATGCTCCTTATGTTTTTGTTTGTTTGTCTGTTTGTTCTGTCTGTTATGCAGATGTGAATCTGTACCTTTCTGAAGGCTGTCTTGTGATTCTGTCCATGTATCTGTCTGTCTTCTGTCTGTATGTATCCACCCCTAACAAAGGGCTTAACTCTGACTTTATTGAACAGCATATGGGGACTGAATGGGACACTTTATAGAAATCTTCACCAGAGTTTTACAGGGGATTAATTCCCTGGATCTAATGGATCCCAGCTAACACAGACAACACACAATATGACAAACATCATTATCAGCCAATGTCCATAAATGAATATTAATTTTATAAGATAAAGTTCCACCTCTGTATTTGCTGCTTTAGGTAGATGATATACATGCCTTGTCTTGGTCAGGGGCATGGAACAATGCATAACCTAAGATTACAGCTCGATTGTAAGAGCTGATTACATGGGAAATCCAAGGCAGTAAGGTTGGTGTTTATGTTGTTTTTTTTTTAAAAGACAGGCTAAACACACAGAGGACACAGTAGAATCGTAGTCTTAAGGCGATTTATTAAGTCTGACAGTGAGGGCCAGCTAAAGTTCACCTCTTAGGACACTGAAGATAGTTTTATCATAATAAATAGGCACAGTGCTCAAGGGAGAAACAGGCACCACACACACATGCATTCCCAATGGCTGCAGGTCCTGGTGGTCCAGGAGAGCAGTGCCACCCAGCACTCATTTCAATGGCTCCACTACTTCCAGAAATGGCTGGGAACGAGTCCTGCCAGTGAGAGACTCCTCTTGAGAATCTGGCTGCCCGGCTCGCTCCGAGCAGCCAGCCCCACAGTTGCTGTATGGTTTTCACACTCAATAGCGCGGTTGCCTGCTTGTTTCCTCCAGATCTTTCTACACTGTACTGGAAGGAAAAAGAAAACAATGACTGTGTGGAGGTCCTGGCCTCTGCAGCAAGTGCCTTAGCTGTCTTCTGACCCAAGGGCTTTTTCTTTAACTGAATCTAGAAACAGAGGCAGGCCAAAGGCTGGCCTCTGGAGCAGCAGCTGAGAGGAAGCCCTGTGAGCTCCCCATTACACCGATTTACCCCACGTGGGGAGCAGCCTCAGGGAGAACATAAGCTGGGACTGTGGCTGCCTTAGAGGCTCTGGAGGTCTCCGCATGCCACAGGGAGAAGAGGAAGCCACTGTGGGGGTTCCAGGTCTTCTTGGTTGGCAAGTGTTGGTTGTCTTGACAGTTCTGGAGTCTCGTTCTGGCTCAGCATGGTCTCGGAGCGCTGGAGCCTGTTTTCTCTCTGGAAAAGAAAATCACCGTTTCTCTCTGCAGCCCCATGCCTGCTCCAGGGCTTCATGGACAGTCTTGTACAGACCATAAACACCCAGTTCTCTAAGACTTTGTCCAAGGTGTTTCCTCAGCTTGGCCACCACTTTCACTACTGCCTATCTACCTGATTGCAAATGAAATTCTCAAGTCGGGGGCTGGAGAGATGGCTCAGAGGTTAAGAGCATTGCCTGCTCTTCCAAAGGTCCTGAGTTCAATTCCCGGCAACCACATGGTGGCTCACAGCCAGCTGTAATGAGGTCTGATGCCCTCTTCTGTCTGACCTGCAGGCATACACACAAACAGAATATTGTATACATAATAAATAAATAAATAAATAAATAAGAAATTCTCAAGTTGGAAGAGGCTATCAACCTGAGAAGGAGTGGGAGGTGTGGGATGGGGTGGAGGGAGGGTCCCTGGGATGGACTGGGAGTGGGGAAGGGAGGTGGGAAAGTTTCGATTAAAAACATGTTTAAAAAAAATTTAAAAAAAAAGATGATTTGCTTTAGAAAAGAATAAAGTACTGTAATCATTAATGCTATCACCATAAATAAATTAATATTTATTTTATTTTGGGTTTACACAAACCCAAGAGATTTAGTCTGATTTTCTATTATTTATATTCAAGAATTAATTTTTGATGATTTCTTTAAAAAGTAACTGTCCTAAGGTTCTACTTGCTCATCTCTTACCTCCTCCAAAAAGCCTTCCCGATTGGCCCCCCAAGTAGAGTCAAATGTCGTCTCTATTGATGTTACTAACCTACATTATCATCTTGACTAGATTTGGAATAACCTAGAAGTTACACCTAGGTTATTGCTGGAGATCTTTCCAGAAAGATTTAAGTGAAGAGAGAATACCCTTGCACATAAGAAACATCTGTGCTCTGGTATGAAGGAGGGACACGCTTCAAACGGGATTTTGAGTTCAGTGATCCTAACTTCCCGTCGGCCTCACTGCCTAGCTACGGGGAACCTTGCCTGCACTTCCGAGTGTTAATAGACAAACGTCTGTGAACTAAGGTTATAGAGTTGAACTGAGCAAAGACTGAGTCACAAGAACTCTGGCCTGTAGCGCAGGCTGAGGGCCTTTGCAGATTGGAAACAGAATTGAGGTGTAGAGGCTCTGAGCGAGCGGCAGCTCGGCATTTGTCTCCCTTGGACATGGTCTGATCAGTTGGTGGTCTACGATTGGCTGAAACACCGCTGCTCTGGTTGGCTGAGGCTCAGCAGCTTGTCACAAAAAATTAGAGGGCCAAATTAGACTTCCACTTTGTTTATATAATAGGTTAGCTTGTAGTTTGTTACCTAGGGTCTCCAGGTACAGAGGCATCTGCAGGCCAAATTTACTTTAATTTAACACCAGTCACTTGTAAATTGTGAATGACTGTAAAGCAGACTGCTGTGAGGATTAAACGAGGTAGCCTGGGAACCGGAATAGAGCATGGATGTGCGTGCACTCTGCTGAGCATGCAGCATGCCTGGGATCTCCGGTCCCTACTCATGGTCCCTAGTGCGCATGCTTGGCGTGTTCTAGAGCCCAGAACTGAATTCACTGTCATATCATATGATTCAGGAGTCCTGGATTGTGGAGTGCTCCCTACCCCAAAGGAATACTTTCTAGGTAGCAGGACTGGGACTCGAATTAAAAGTTGGAACGGGATTCTGGCATGGAACAGGAGCTGGCATTTTCTTACGTTTCCATCATAATGGGGATAGTTGTCAAAAGGAACAAAACCCTTATGCTCCTTAAGATCCCGAGAGTTTCAATGCCAAAATTGTCTCCAGAATACTCTACAAATATAGGCAGATACACACACACACACACACACACACACACACACACACAATTTCTTCCTAAGGACACTGCAAAATTATTTTTTAAGAAAGATGGCTAATGACACAGGACTTTTCTGGGCTTAGGTCAAATGAACTCTCAGGTGTTGCATGAGGGTTCATTTTCCCAGTGGTCTGTGGAAAGGTGACAGAGCAGATGAAAGGGGTCACTTAAAGGTCATTGTTTATTAATGCAACTCCTCATCTGTGTAGAGCAAACTCCTGGATGGCAAGCCTCAAGGAGGGCTTTCACAGGCTACTGGGGAGGTGAACACAGAAACAGGAAATGACTATGTGGAGGCATAGGAATGAGCCCAACACTTGGGGTCATGTCAGCTCTGTTTTGTAGGCTCAGGGAAGATTCGCTGGGAGAAGCATCAAGTAAGCCAGGTTTTGAAGTTTTAGGAGTGGTCCTTTACTCTTAGTGGTTTTCTATTGAGAGGATGAGAAGAAAGACGAAGGCAACTTTTCTATACCATGTATTGTGTATGACAGTTGCTGACATAAGCATGTTGCCCATTTAATTATCATAATAATCCCTCAAGATAAGATTTCCCTTGGGAAGAAATAGAACCCTAAAGGATAAGTTGAGCAATTTATTCAAAGAGGTACCACTAGCAAACGCTACAGACAGGACTTCACCCTAATTGTCTTACTCTAGCTCTCTGGGCCTTTCCTACTGCTGACTTCCATGGTGATGGAAGAAGGGTGTGATGGGATTTACCTGTGGCATGCTTTGCACTTTTTGAGGCAGAATGATGCTCTCTCCTTAAGAACTGATTAGCAGTTGGTTCTATCCATAGCCAGGCCTAAAAAACAGTTTTGTCTACTAGCTGAAACTTCAAGGCTCCAAAGCACTACCCACCCTGCCTGAACACTGATTCCTCATATGTCCATCCCTGAGAGCACAGAGTGAGTGTCTTTGTCTGGTGAGAAAGTGGCAGAGCCAAGGCTAGAATCTCAGCCTCTGGCCTCCCCTAGTGCTCTCGATGTGATCTTACAATGCACATGGTGTCTCCTCTTTGCATCTCTGGTGCTATGAAGAACCTGAGGCCCCAAAGATATGTGATTAAAGGCTGCTTAGCATGTGACTGAGGTCCAGCCTGTTCCTTTCCCATGCTCACTGCTCATGTGACCCGGGACAGTGCTGGCTGACCCTTCACAGTTGAAACCACTGTGATATGAGGAAGGGGGATGGTCTTGTATAAAATGACCGCAGTGACACTTCCATGAACACAAACACCTGGCGCTTAGTAGTGCCCACCAGATAGAAATTCACTTTTCTTAAGTTCCCCTTTGAAGAATAAAGACCTTGGGCCAATGTCTCTCTGCTAGGCACCTTGACTATTCTAGCAAAGTGAGGGCTTTTATTTCCTTCTGCAGTAAATACCAGCCAACCTGGGTCTGGAGTCATAGAGTAGGTCCAGAACTTTCATTCTGAGTTCAAAGAAGCTCTGAGGTCTTGGGCTGTGGTTCAAGGGTGGGGACACCAGTGGTCAGACCTTTCGAGTCATCTCCATGTAGTTCAATAAAAGCAGCATCCCTTTGATGTTCTTTGTAGGGTGGGCTTCAGGATAGAATTCCATTCCTGAATGAGATCAAGTGCCAAAAATAGAAAATTGGAAACTTCTGTTGGGAGGGAGATAGGCTTTGACATCAGAGCTTGGCCATCACAAACAAGGTCATGTCTCCCGCCCCCATGCTCCACAATGGTGAAAGGCCAACTCCCACCCATTCCACTGCTTCTACCCTGGCATGAAGACTAGACCACAAGAATGATGAGTGATGTCTTCACCGCTCGTGAAAATCTGAGCTCTCAGCAAGCTGCAAGGAGAGAAAGGAAGCACAGCTAGGAGGCAGTTCTGGAGTCCCAGTCTGGCACAGCACTGGCTCAAAACTCCTCTGGAAATCCTTCCCTCTTCTGGTTACGCAGTCAGTATTGGGCAAACCCTACACAATCTGTATCTGAACCTTAGTCTAAGGTGTTTCCCCAACCTTGGCCACTTTTTGTCTACTTGATTAAGAACTAAGTTCCAAGAGTCTACTCAATCATGTCTCACCTCCTCCAGAAAACTTTCTTGGATGAGTGAACGCAAGTGGAATCAGATGCTCCCTCTTGCGTTGGTTAGCCTTCACTGTGGGCTTGCCTGGGTCTGGACTCGCCTAGAAGCCACACCTTTGGGTATCCTCTGGCAGTCTTATCAGAGAGGTTAAACTGGATAAGGCTCATCCTGAAGGTAGCAGCTGGGTCTGGATGCCACCACTGCCCCAGCTGGCAGTGCAGGCCACTCAGATCAGCACAGGCCACAGCAACAGTGTGGCCCTCAGACACCAACATGTCCCCTGTTTCTGCACGGCCTTCGATGGTAACAGGAGCCTTGGAATAAGCACAAACCCTGGGACAGTAAGGTCACAGACCCAGACAGGGCCCTCAGCTGTAGCTCTGGACCAGACAACACCAAGGAATTGCATAGCAGTGGAGGTCACTCAGATCTGGATGCATCTTTGTCCTTGGGCACCAACCTGAAATTAGGTGGCTGATCTGACTTTGGGCATCCTCAGTGCCCTTGGTGACAACAGAAGCCACATATGTCAATCCAGACCCTGACTGCTAACGAGTCACAGACCCAGACATGGCCGTGGACAGTAGTTTGGGCTGGATGACACCATGGCCCTGGGTGGCAGCATAGACCAGCCAGGACTGTATGGTTCCTGCTGTGACATGGCCCCCAAATCCAACCAAACCACAGACTCAGGCCCAGATACTAGGCCTCCTTGTGGACCATAGTGGCCACCTGGACCACAGGCTTCAACACAGACCCCAGCTGCAGCTAGGCCATGTTTCTTTCTTCTACAACCTAGGAATACCTTCCCAGAGATAATACCACCCACAGTGGGCTGGGCCCTTCCATGTCAATCCCAGGTTAGAAAAATGCCCTAAGGACATGCCCACATGCTAGTCTGAAGGAGTCAATAATTCAACTAAGATATTATCTTCCCAGGTGACTCTAATTTTTGTCAATTTTAGAAAACCTTGCCAGCACATGCTGTGTGTCCAAGAGGTCCCATGGCTTCTTAACATGCCATAGTCATTTGGTTTCCATATGTTAAAACACACGAGCCTGTGGGGACTTTCACATGCAAATCATAACTGCAGTTATCCCCCTGCCCTCGGGTATGCATTTGTTGCTATCTCCTAGGAGACCAGGCGCTGCCAGGTGTCTCCTATATCTGTCCACCACTGTCTGTCTCAGAAGAGTTGCTCGGATCACACCTATGAAATAAATCCTAGCTCCTACTTGCTGCCCTGGCTGGAAGTGGGGCTACTTACTTACCGTGGACAGACTTCTCAAGCAGCTGTCAGTCACTCTCTTCACCTGTGTCTCACCCACTATTACAGACTACACCAGCACAGACCAGGTGTTACCTGACACAGGAGACCCTGGTCGGCTCTTCTCTGACTCACACGCACACAAGCCTAGCACCCACAGCAGCCGCAGACCAATATGGCAGACCATCCTTCTGTCCAGTCAGGTCTGGTCATATCTGGTCAAATTCTAAGATTGTGCAATGGAGAGATGGCTCAGTGGTTAGCTGCATTGGCTACCCCAGTTCACAGCACCTACATGGCAGCTCACAACTCCAAGGCCGCCTTCTGTCCTCTGTGGGCAAGGCATACATGTGGTGAACATACACACATACAAACACACACGTAAAATAAAAATAAATAATTCTCTTTAAAAAAAAAAATCTTAGATGGGCCAGGAGAAGGCTTTGGAGTTGCTGGGCTAGTGGTCATTCCAGCAAAGGCCTGGTCCGAAGTTAGCTACATGTGGGTATGCAAGTTTAACCAGACCACAG
The DNA here is from genome assembly GCF_014885135.2 of Alexandromys fortis. Classification (NCBI taxonomy): domain Eukaryota; kingdom Metazoa; phylum Chordata; class Mammalia; order Rodentia; family Cricetidae; genus Alexandromys; species Alexandromys fortis. Next base: position 10,464,950 of record NW_026067926.1, on the reverse strand, counting down.
AAGGTTATAAGTTTGTTACCATCCTCGAACTGGGTAGCTTTGGGAAACTCCTTGCTCCTCTCTGTGCACAAGGCTTTGAATCTGTGGCTCAGAGCACAAGAGAAACTCCTGTGAGAGATGGCTTAGGAAGGTGTACCACCCCGAGTTCCCAGTGGGTGGTGAAGCCTCAGTGAACACAAATGCCTTTTAGCTGTAGCAAGGCAGCACGGTGGTCAGCACCGCTGTCCTGGTCTCTGGCATTACAAAGAAGGGCACCCAGCACGCCCAGGTATGTCTCCTGTGCGGCTGCTCTTCCTCAGACCGCCCATTAATATTCTGAGGACCCAGCCGGGGAGGCCCTCGCCACACACCAGACTTAAAAATCAATCAAGTTCCTGTCAGTCCAAATGAACTTTTCTCACTGATTCTCAGATCGCCTGCGTCTGCCTCCGAGTACATTTCTCCCACATAATGAAGCTTGGGAAGCCCTAGCTGGCCACTGTCGGCTCCTGCGCAGCCCCCGAGTGTGACCTCGGCAGTCACAGCTGTTCTCAGGCACTGCACTGTGAGCGCCCACCGCCCCCGCCTTCATCTGGTGCCCGCTCATCAGGGTGATACATCCCGGCAGATTAACATGATGGCCTTGTAATTCTGCCTCCACGACACATGTCATTTTCCTTCAACACATTCGGAAGGAGGGCAAGTTCTACTTTGTAAGGACCGTCACTTATTTTGAACTGGAAGAAAATAATTTATTTGACCTGAGGTTGTTGTGCTTTTTCATTAAGGGCATGTATATTTCCCCGTTATAATGAAAGACGGCCCTTTCGGAGCCCTTGCGAGGGAGGCCAGTCTCGACCTTCATTCCAGTTGTGGGGGGCCTTCTTCAGTTTGTTTCCATTAATGACTACAATAGCTAAGTGGAAATGAATTTGCAAATTAGGCTTAATACTAAGGTAAATATATCAGGGAGGGGTATGCAAGCAAAAGGAGTCTCCCACCTCAGTGCATCTGTAGGAAACACTCAGATGTATCATAGCTAAGCAGAAACCAATTTAAGTTCTTGCTGCCATGGAAATAAATGTCTTGAAAGGGTTCTTCTGAGACTCAGACCCTGGTGCAATCCTCATAAACTCAGCTGGAACTTGATCCATCACCTTCCGCCCAACTAAGAGGACTTCATAGCTTTGTATTCTAGCTGGGCTGTCTGGCTGGGACTTCTAACTCAGAACTCTCCTTAGTGTGAGGTTTCCAGCAGTGGTAAACTGGAATTACTTGTTACCCCTTGAATTAACCTGGGCAATCTAGGGCTTTGGTGATGGTACCTGCAGAACCATAGGGGATGCCCAACACACCACTCTCTTTTCCACCTCTCATTATCTATTCTCTTTTTCTCTTTCTCTCTCCTTCCCTCTCCCATCTCTTCCCCTCCTCTCTCTCTCTCTCTCTCTCTCTCTCTCTCTCTCTCTCTCTCTCTCTCTCTCACACACACACACACACACTTGTTCTCTGTGTGTGCATGTGTACATGCACACACATGCATGCACATACATTTGGGTTTGTATGTGTAACAGGTTTGTGTGTGCACATACATGTGGAGGCCAAAGGACAACCTTGGGCATCATTCCTCAGAAGCCACCCACCTTGTTTCTTTGAGTCAGGGTTTCTCCCTACAACCTGCTGCTCATTGGCGAGGCTAGGCTGCCCAGTGAGTCTCAGGATCTGCCTGTCTCTGCCTCCCCAGGGCTGAGATTACAACTCTACATGGTCACACCTGGCATTTTGACAGAAGTTCTGAGAATTGGACTCAGATCCTTCTGGTTACATGGCAATGGCAATCACCGCCCCAACCGAACTGTCTATTCCTCCCTCTTTAACTATGTTCAGTAGATGCTGGCTAAATATTTGAGTCAGAATGGGGTGGACTGGAAGCCACATCACTGGGCTGTGTACATGGTGAGCTTGGGCATACACAGACGTTTCCTTCAGTCACTCAGACACTATCACTATGATATCCTAAGTGCCCCATTGGGAGTCATGTGTACAGCTCACATCTAGAAAGAAGAGCCTTTGAATCCTGGTCTGGTCCTATTTTGTGATGACACTTCCTGGAAGGTGAGCTCGGGTACATACCTGATCTCCTTAAAGACTCAGAATACTAGTTACTGCAAGACCCCAGAAGCCTGCCACCTGCCCACTTCCAAAGGACTTCCCAAAGTGCAAAGCATGCCCCCCCAGATGGCCTCGGGACCCTAAAGAAGTCCTGCCATGCACACGCTCGCTTGCAAAGCCAAACTGGGAGTGCACCCCTGGGCTGAACAGGTACCCCAGGAGCAGGGCAGAAAATGAAAGCTCCCCAGGTGGAAAGTGGTGTGCTCACTGCCTTCTGGGGAGGGAACGCCACAGCTCACACCTCCTGCCTCGGCAGGAGTTTGCATCTGGCTTTAATGACAACTTTGATCCCTCTGCCAGCCACCGTGGTCATTGAGAAATCCTCACATAAAGAAGGTATCTGGGAGATAAAGTTCTGTAGGCGGTGATTACTACCACTTAACTTTCCTTTCTGTTGAAAGGAAGAATCCCAGATTGAGCAGCGCATTGAACGATATGACAAGCGACTACTTGATCCTTGTCCAGCTGGAGGGGGGACTGTACCCATCAGCAGCTTTTTAGCTAAGGACGTCTTTATATTTCCCTTCTTTGTCTGGGCCTCTCTAGTTCCTCCTTTTACTTCATGTCAGCACTATATAGTAGGTATGCCAAGTGGTTTTGAAATTTAAATTACAGTCTCTTTTTCAGATGTTATTGGAAAGAACATGTAATTTATAACCACGTGTTAGGAGTACAGGATGTTCGTGGTCCACTGCCAATTTTTCTTTTGTAAAGTTAATAAAACTTTCATAAAACACTTATACACTTGTATATTTCATGGTAAAGATTTTTTTATCTCATAGGCTAATGTAAAGATTTATTAAAACCATTTTTTTGTTAAGAGGAGTGTCAATAGTTTGCAGCTGAGTGTAATTTTGAATCCGCGGAAGATGACGGTCTGATGGAAAATGACAGTAACAGCTTTGTTGATTTAGCACTAAAAATAAAGGAGTCTTTCAAAGGAGAGAATGCTCTAATATCCAGAGCGGGCTAGGACACAGTCAGGCCAATGGAGGCGAGCTGGAGGAGCTGGCCACCAGCACTCGAGCCCCTGGCAAGAGCAGAGCTGACTGGATGGAGCCCAGGAAGGAGGGGCTGAGAGCCCCCAAGAGCAGGAGGGAGGAGGTGGAGCCTGCATTTATGCCCCAGATCTCCCTGTTCCCAAAGGACAGTATGAGTGAGCCCTTCTGGCCCCCTCTGGGACTTGTTTTGTTCTGAGAGTGATAAGCTAGCTCCACCCAGCACCCCACCCACCTCTACCCAAACTGGTCTCCCTTGAAAGATTCTTCCAAGGCACCCCACCTTTTTTAACTTTTTCTCTGCAGGGAAATCCCAATGCCCTTTTGTTCTTTTGCTTAACAGCTGGGGTAGGGGTGCAGACTCCCTTGTGAGGCTGGGATTCAGGATTGACTTGGTGACAATTCAGTAATTCGAAGCATCACACAGACCTTGTCGAACTTCTGTTGCTTTCTTTTCCAGGAAACACGACTGATAACCCCTACATGCAGCCGCCTCTCTGCGAGCCTCAGGAAAGGGTGCATGCAAACACATTTTCAAAATTGCAGGCAATGGATGCATCGTTCAAGCTGGATGCAAGGCCCACAGAAGATACAGTGAACGGACAGCCTTCTGTCTGTGCATAGCTCTTCATCCCCTCAGATGCTGAACTTCCAGGACTCAGAAATTCTGGGCTGATAAAATGCTAGAGGCGATATTGACTCAGTGTCATAAAGCTTGGCATTAGTAAGGACTGTGATCCTTGTTTTAGATCTGATGCAAATGAGACTAAGAAAAGATGAGTAGCAAGTTCAAGGTTGCAAAGCCAGTATGGAGAGCCCTGCTTTAAACCTCTGCCATTTTAACCCCAAAACTTGTTTTCCTCACCCAGAGTGTCTGCAGCAGCAGGCTGTCTGGAGACTGCCCCATCCCACCCACCATAACCTCACCCCCAGGAAGTCATCATATGCCTGGGAAATCCTTGTCTTCTCCGTGCAAGTTAGGAGTGCTAAAGAGCCCCACAATTCAAGGTGAGGGTTCTCCACCCGGCCCCTCCACCTTGTGGAGTTCTAGCTGCAGTTTTACAGTGACTTGATATAACTGGAGCTCATACCAGCCTCTTCCCCTGGGATAACATCTAACCACTTCTATTGCACCATCTTCTGTCTAATCCTCTTCTTAGCCTAATTTTTTGCCAAGTGCCTTTTCTCCAGGCTCCTCCTGAGCCTCTGACCCAATCACAGTCTCCAAGGATGCTCTCACCAAGTCTTGTGGCTCGCTGTAACTTTTCACCATTACAGTTAAGCCACGGTTTGCAACATTGTTTACTCTCTGTGTTGTCTGCTAGACCATAATAAGCTCCGAGGAGGGATGCATTGCATCTGTCTCATTCATGGCTGTGTTTTCCACACCTGGAACAGTATAGGTTGATCTATTCAACAACCTCTCCTCCTGACCATATATCCTTTCCTTCCAAACAAAACCATGGGTCGGGGGGTGACCTCCTGATTTCAAAGACTAGTTTGTTATTGGTCCTCATGTCATGTGTGCAAAGGTCACCAAGTCTAGCTAAGGGAAGTTCTTCAGGAACCTGCATGTTTGGTGAACATGAGGGTGAAAACACAAGCTCCCAGATGAGGATGAGTAACTGAAGTTTGGTCATGGCCTCTTCTCTTTCTACTTCTCTACAGCTCTGAGATGTGGGAATACATGAGACTCTACAACCCTGGAAGAAAGTGAAAGTGAGGAATTGGGATATTGGAGCAAGAAGACACAGGGAACCAGCTAGAGGACCTTCCCCTCCTGCCTTCTGCAGTATGCATGGCAATTGGAGTCAGAGCAATTGGAGGCAGGAGGCCATCCCAAAGGAGGCTGGATACAGGCTAAGGGAAAACTTTCTTCATGTACAGAAGCCTAACTATGCAGTGTTTCCTGACGTGCAAGCCTGCTCCTTGCTGTTGCTTGTGCATCCGCAACTCCTTGCTGCTTCTAGCTGAGGCAAATGGGCTCCAGTGTGTGGCAAGTGTGCCACTTCTGGAGCAAGAGCGTGCAGGCTTGGATCTGAACCCCAGAGCCTCGAATCCTAGCATCACACCACAGCTCCCAAATGATGCTCACATGAAAGGCAGGCTGAGCCCTGGAAGAGGATCAGAAAGGAACTTTTGGGGTTCCCTCTCCAAAGGAGCACAGGCAGGCTAGCTGACTTAGCCCTTCTCTATCTACCTACATTGAGTCAGTTCACCAGAGTAGCCAAGAGTCTAGGTTCCATACTCAAGTCCCAAGCTTTTTCATGTAATCATCTTGGAAGATTGCTTAACATCTGCTGGTCTCGGTTCTAAGTATAAACATGGACAGGCTGTTAGGCATGGGACATGAGTATCTACACAGCCACGTGCTCAGAAGCAGCCCCTGTTTGTCTTCATGCTTTGCTCTTCTTCTCTTGAAATTCTCTACGGTCCCATTAAACAAGAAGCCCTACATTTCCAATTTACACCGGATGGGCCCTGCATATTATATAGTTGGTCCTTATTATAAAATATATGTTGCAATAGTGCCTATTCAGGGTGAAGAACAGTGAGGCAAGGCAGGTCTCTAGTTGATGCAGTTACAGCCCAACATTAAGAGAAATTACTACCACGGTCTCCACGTGACCTACCAAGTACTTGCTGTATCTCCAACTTCCTGTCAGGTGGATGATGGGGAAAAACTGCTCGAGCCTTCAAAGATGATCATGAGCATGGTCCCCTTTCATCTCTGACTAGAACTTGGGTTAAGTGAAGAGCCGAGATCAAGGTCTAGACTGGCCGCATAGCCATTTCTCCAGGGACACTGTGGAACGTGATGCTGGGTCTAGTGTAGCATTCCTGTAGAGGGAGCAGGGGTTAGAGGCTGCCTCAGAACCTGGATCACACTCCCCTGTCTCGGTGCCCCTGTGTCTAATAATCTCCTGTTGCTGATCTCTATTTACCCCCATCTGGAAGCTTCCAGCCTAGGCACCTGTCAGGGAACAGAAACCAACAGTGTGGCTTCTTCTGCTATACCCATGGATTGTCTAGACGTCTCCAGCCCTATGCAGGTCTCTGATCTCTGGCTTTTCTAGAACATACAGCCTTGGAGAGTGGTGACACTTTCCTTTGTCCTTCTAATCCTCCTTAACGCACCCCTTGACCTGTCACAACCTGAGCCGTGAGATGCCCTCTTCTGACACTTCTTGGCCTTTTGACGAAAAGTGTGAGCATGTCTCTGACTCTCAGAAAACCTCACTCACTGATGACTTTTGAGGTGTCTGTAGAAAACAGAATTCCTTTGTGGAAAACGAGGGCTCCCCATGACATTTGGCCCTCCTGTATTTTTTATTCACAATAGCTGACAATATAGTCCACAAAACACATACCTTTTTGGCCTTAAGGTTTCTCGTACAGTCCCAGCTACTCTTTAATGGCACGAGGGGACAGGAAAAGTGGGGGAGTCTCTTTAATCCTGAGGAAGCCAGGGAACCAGAGAAGCTTAGCAGGTGCCCACAGAGCTAGGCTCGGAAAAGGGGTCTCTGAAATCCTGCCCAGGCCTCTTTCTTCCTGCCGCAGTATGTTGTCTATTGAAAGATTTTCATTCCCAAACATAGAGAATACAACAATCCCATTGAATACATCGCCAATGACAAACTATGTACGGACAAATAACAACAGTGACAAAAACCGCACACAGAGACAAGGCAGGCTGTGTCGGGGAAGAAAGAGAAAAATAAATGAAATTAACAGTGGGAGACAAAAACAGAGGAAAACCCAGCAATTAGATTAATCATAGACTTCCAGGAAATTGGCCCAAATTTCTTTAAAATCTTGTTGATTGTTATTCAGATTGAAGGGTTCCCTGTGAGATTAGCCAAAGCCCACCAAGCTTGCATACCAATCCACTGTATCCCACACACTAGCTGCTCCCTGCTCTCCATATCTAGGGGGCTGTGTCCCTGCTACCTGGGACCACCTGTGTGGGGTGATGTTCAGTGGGCTGACCGCAGTACTGGGAGCAAGGAAGTCATATTTATAGTCCAGGCTTTCTGGCCAATTCACTAAGGGAATTTGAACAGACTAACTTATGGACCTCAGTTAGCGCATCTGCGAAATGAATAGTTCTCAATGTTTTTAAGTCAGTTGGGGTTAAGAAGGTTGAGGAGAGAGTAAATGTGGAAATACTTGTCCTGGCTAAAAGAGGTAGGTAAGCGGAGCAGGACTTTGGGAACAGGCTGCATCAGGTCCAGCTCTGCCCCCTCCGACTGCTGGGATAAGAAGCTGTTCTATGAGGCTGGCCAGGGTCAGTTGTTAGAAAACTGGTCCAAAGCCTTCAGAGTCCGTCAAACCCTCGCTATACCTTGTCCCAAATATTCCTCCCTCCTTTATGATCTGCATTTAAAGGAAAATTGAGTGACCTATCTCTGGATATATTAAGGCTTAAATCATTAGTATCTTGGCTCCAGAGTGTCCCACCCTTGCCAAGGTTATGCCAGAGTTCTCAAATGCCTGGAAGTCACCCTTCACCCAGGGTGAAATAATCCAAGTGTGAAATGGTTTGAGTTTGGTTTAATGGAATGCCAGAATTATTCCTCTTAGAACCCAACTCTTCAAACATGACCTTTGGGGGCTCAATGTTAAATAAAACGTTCTCTGCCTGGGGGTGCTAGGCTCTGCGCTAAGTGTTCTGTATGGCTTATTTAACTTCATCTTTAAGATACTCTGGTGTGTTAAGTTCTGTTTTAAAAATGTAGAAAGCAAAACACCCTTTAAAAATTGCGGAAAATATTTTAACCATTTTTTTTCTTTTGATATCTGTCTTCAAATCTCTTTCAAACTACTTTTAAAATTTATTCTCTGGCAGTTTCATCTGTGTGGGAGTGCAGCGGGGAACCACCCGAGATCTGAACACGGGTCATCTGGGTTGTGCTCTGTGCTTTACTGTTAGTGCCCTGGGGCTCGGGAACAAGCCTCTTTCCCTGATTGAGCCTTATCATCCTTGGACCTGGGGACGAAGCCTCCTTCCTGAGGTGAGCTTTACCGTCTTCTTTTAAAGTTGGGATTCTGATCTAGGTCAGAAAATTGCCTAAATAGTGGAAATTATAAGAGTTCTTTGGGAAAGGTTCAGGGTTCCTCAGTCACCAAGCAGACTTAGAAAAGGCCGTAGGCAGCATCTCCCTCTTCAGGAACAACGATGAACATTCATTCAAGGGCCCGAGAAATCTTAAGGCAAAACAAAACAAAACAAAAAAATCAAACCAAAAATGAAACAAACAACAACAAAATTGAATCCCACCCTTTCTGCCTCTGGGTTATCTGATCAAAGATTTCTGATATCTGTCAAATATAGTAGAGACATATTTCTGGAATTATAATAAGAACATGGATATAATTTCCTATTGGAAGCTTTCTTGGTATAGATATGGAATTCATTTGGTCTTCCGGATGCATTTTCAGGGGCCAGGAATCAAAGCACTATTCTCCTGGAGCCTCAGGCATCCACCCCAAGCCTACTGAGAATATTCTAACAGGATCCACAGGGGAGGGATAAACACAGGCAGGGTTGAAAAGCCTGGCTCCAGACCTCAGATACCCAGAAGCCACTCTGGCAGTGCCAGAAACATAGTAGGAAGCTGGTGGTTATTTTTCCTAACTGATGACCTGACTTGGGAAGCCAAGCTGAGTAATTAAGTCTCCTCAGGAGAACATAAGGATCCCTGATGAAATCCGTGTTCCCAGTATCATAGTATACCTAACTCTCTGAAGAGTGTGCCCTTGCCGAGAAGCCTCAGATCTCTAGCCCCATCATTTCAGAAGCCAGGAAGCTCTAATGTCCTTTGTTTTTATGTTCCAAGGTTTTTATTTTTTATGTTTGTGGGGAAACTACCCACTAGGATTTTATTCTGCAAATAAAATCTCTTGGCAAGAATGAACAGTTCCCCCAGGGGGTCTCTGAGTGTGGATGGAAATTGAGTTCATTTTTACTTACAGGTCTGTTGAAGCCAAAATAAAAATTCTCTCTTACGGAACCCAGGGTCCATTTGAGCCACGCTTTCTGCCAGGGTGTGAGAAACTCTGCAGATGATCTGCTTGGGAGAATCTGCCGCTGCGCTGAGTTGCTAGCATGGCGCCTGTCATAGGGGAACACAGGAAGCAAGCAGAGTCTTTGATCCTCAGTCCAGCCAACTTCTTCCAGAGAGTTGAACAGGAGATCAAACGTGAACAGCAGTGTAGGCTCTGGGCTCCATCCAGGGCTATCGGAATCCAATACCTCGATAGTCATCCAACTTCGACAGAAGTCAACCCAGGAAGTTTGCCAAAGAGAAAGCTGACCAAGAAGAGGGCTGAAGCTGTGACCAATGAGGGAGATGCAGAGAGAGATGTACGTGTCCTTGGCTTGTCCTTGCTGGAATGTCTCTCATGTGCGTTGCTCCCAGTACAGCCAGCCTTGCTTACAGCAGCCAGCACCAGGAAGAAGGGAGGTGAAGCTGCATGATAGTCTGTGCTTCTTGACTCACGTGAGTGTGTGTGTGTGTGTGTGTGTGTGTGTGTGAGTGTGTGTCTGTGTGTGCAACCACATACATGTGGAGGCCGGAATCATCCTCAGGTGCTGTTTCTTAGGCACTGTCCCTCTTGGGTTTTCATTTGTTTGTTGGTTGGTTGACTGGTTGGTCAGTTTTGGGGTTTGTTTGGTTTGTTTTGTTGAGACAGGGCCTCTCGCTGGCCCAGGGCTCACCAAGTAAGCTAGGTTTCTCACTGAGGAATGACAGGGATAACCCAGTACTGGGATTACAAGCACATGCCACCATGCCTGGCTTTGTGATGTGGATTCTGAGGCTCAAACTCAGGTCTTCCTGCTTGCACAGCAAACACTTGACTGACTGAGCCATCTCTTAAGCCTATGCTCTTTGCTTTCCTATGTATTAAGGAGTCACATAACCACAGCCTGAGGAAGGAATTTACCATGTAGACAATATTGTGGAAGACGTGTTAGCCCAACACTTCTTCTCTTTGAATTGTGAAGGTCACCACAAAGACCTCACACCTGTAAGCGAAGCACATTTTATCCATTATCAAATGGATCTGAAGTGAGGTCCGTGTGTTATAGGGTTCAGAATTGACTACCCACAGTCCCCCATATTGTTTCTCCCTTTGCAAATTCTGGTCAGGGTGATGCAGGGGTCAATTTGACCTGAGCCCAGCAAGCTGTCCATCATGCTACGAACACTGCAGAGGCAGAATCTCACGATAGCTGCTGGACTACAGTCAGTCGTGCTGATATTTGGCAGGAGACACAGCAGACAAGCAGAATAGCGCCCCTCACCACTGTTCCAGGTTCAGCAGGAGACAGTCTTGCTTTGGGAAGCTCATTGCATAGAGAAGGTAATTCCTAAAGCTGTGCCTCGAGGGTTGGGCTGTACTCACATGCTTGGTCCTGAAGACATTCTTCAGGCCACACTGTTTCTCCCTGTTCTAATATACCTTCATAATGCTCACCCCCATCAGTATCAAGCAAGACATAACCACCCCATACCTTAGCGTTCTTCTCCAGTATCCTAACTGAAGAGACTGTGCAGTGAAGTAAGAGTGTGTCTGTAGTGAGGAAACCCAATATGCAGAGCCCACAACACACCACATTGGTGGAACCTACTGTTGAGCCATCACAACCTACAGAAAAGAAGCTAGTCAAAGAGAAAGAATTCTGGAGACATTAAGTGTGGCAGACTAGGTAATCACCTGGTGCAGGACAATTGTCTATATTCTGTCAATTATGCTTTAAATAAATGCTTATTGGCCAGTAGCCAGGCAGGAAGTTGAGGCGGGACAACCAGATAGGAAGTAGAGGTAGGTCAATGAGAACAGGAGAATTCTGAAAAGGAGGAAGCCTATTGCTTCCCAGTCCTGCCCAGACACAGAAGGAAGACTTGATTGCCCTGCTGAAAAAGGTACCAAGCCATGTGGCTAACATAGATAAGAATAATGGGTTAATATAAGTTATAAGAGTTAATAAGAAGCTTGAGCTAATGAGCCAATCAATTTATCATTAATATATACCTCTGTGTGATTTCTTTGGTACTTAATGACTGCGGGAACTGGGCAGGACAGAAATCTCAGATAACAATCATCCATCATCAAGGTGGGTTGACATCACTCGCAATGCATTAACAACACAGAGTCACTTCTCTTGGCAGTTGTGGGGGCTTAAAATCTACCCTTGCAGTCAACACTCAACTGGCTATTTTACTCAGAGGTGATGGTTGTGACAGTGTTCTTGGAGAACACCATCTACCACCATGAGAGTTTCTACCCTGCCTAAGCTAATAGAGCATGTTGATGGAGCAGCAGGGCTGCGTCCTGCCACTCTGTAGCGAGGTGCGAGGGGCCACTTCCCTGCCGCCCCAGCTCCCAGCCACTTGGCTAGCTTTACCCGAAATAATTACACAGAAACTGTATTCTTTTAAACACTGCTTGGCCCATTAGTTTTAATCTCTTATTGGCTAGCTCTTACATATTGATCTAACCCATTTTTAATTTTTTGTGTAGCACCATGAGCTGGCTTACCAGGAAAGATCTTAACCTGCGTCTCTCTGAAGTGGGATAATCATGGCGACTGCCTGACTTGGCTTCTTTCTCCCAGAATTCTGTTCTGTTTACTCCACCTACCTATTTTTTTTTGTCCTATTAAAAAGCCAAGGCAGTTTCTTTATTTAACCAATGAAATTAACACAAAACAGAAGACTGTCCCCCATCAAGAGCATGCTACTCTTGGGGAGGTCCTTGGAATTAAATCTGAAGACTGTGTGATATCAACATTAAAACCAGGATTGCCTCTGGTCCAGATTGAGACTTTCTCTTACCAACTCCTTCTCATTCCAAACTTCCAACTTTCTATGCCCCAAAAGGACTCTCTTCACCTTAATGTATCAGCCATTTCCTCACTGTAAGAGCTGAGATTGCAGAGACTCTTCTGTTTCTATTGCCGCCCTATCAGTAGGCCTGCGGAACAGGACTAGGTAGCTGATGAGTGGCCAGCAAGCATCTGAAAATGAAGATGAGAGTAGTTGCTCACTTAACGGAGGTCTGTAGAACACGTTCCCTTCATGCTACAATCTGCGAAGTCGAGACAAAACATTGCCTCTGTTTTTTAAGTTCCAGATAAATATGAATGTGATGGAGTCACAACTAAAGACCACACACACAAGAGCAGGTCAAAGAATGGCTGAGAGTTCATAGGAAAATGGTTGGGCATGACCCCTTAGATAGCACCTCAGTTTTCCACCATCATTGCATAGCTTACAGGTGATGCTTTTCAGAAAATCTCATGCTGATATTTGGACACCAGTGGGTCCTCTTTGAGACCTTCTCCAAAGGGGGTCTTGCCATCACCCGAACCCAGCGTCACAGCAGGGAAGCTCAGGGACAAGCTGGATGGATTCTTTGTTGAGTCAGTGCACTGCCCAGGGCAGCCCTTCCTAGGAGCTTGTCTGATTTAGAATACAGCTCTGTTTACAGATTCTGCACCTCGACCAGGAGTTGTCCTGCAGACCTGTTGATGGTGAGCTTCCTGACCTTAGATGACTCCAGCTTTTGGATTGTGTCTCCCTCCTGTGTTCAGTGGGGACACAGAGACCATTCTTACGGAGTTTGAACTGGAGATTAAAGCAGTGCTGGACACACAATCCACATTTAGATTTTGTTCCATATCTGAAGAAAGTGTTTATTTTCTTTCCCTAAATTTGTTCTCTAATACAGAAGGTGGAAGATAACTTGAAATTATCTATTCTAAATTTTGCCACTTTAAAAATGCTTTTATTAATTTTTGAAAGTTTCATACATGCATTTTGATTATAGTCATGCTCTTTTCCTTTCCCCCTTTTAACTCTCCTAACTCTTCCTGGATCTACTGTCACGCCCTCCCAACTTCATATCATTCACACGCACACACATGTACACACACATACGCACACATCCCACTGAGTCCAATTTGTACTGCCCATAGGCACACAGGTGTGGGGACACCCATTCACTAGATTGTGGGTCAACCTACCAGGACTTACACCCTTAGAAACCTAACTCTTTCTCCTCCAAAAGCCATCAGCTGTCAACAGTGCCTCAGCTAGGAGTGGAGTCAGTTGATTCTGAGTTGAATAAGTGTCTGTTGTTACTGATTATAAAGCATTTAAGATAGTACCTGGCCTGCTGTGGGTGCTACATACAATTTAATTCTATCAATGGTTTCCCTTTTTTCTTTTTTGCTAACCCTAGCTTGGCTAGTGATGATTTTCACTCTGCTAGCTCTAGAATCACCTCAATGACAGGAATCTGGGAATAGGAATTAAATGTGCTGCATTGATTCAGGAAAGACTGGTCCACCATGGGTGGTACTGGTACTATTCCCCAACTTGAGAGCATGCATCATCCTCTGTTCCAAATTACAGATAAGATAGAGCCAACTGCTTCAAGTTCCTCCTGCCTCCTTGACTTTCTTGCAGTGATGGACTTTTTCTTTGAACTGTGTGTGAGCCATAATAATCTCTTCTGCCCTCAAGCTGCCGTTGTCAGAACGTTATTATCACAGTAACAGAAAGGAGACTAAAACCCTGTCCACTTGGAGTCCTCCACATTCCAGCCCCCAACCCACTCTCAGCATCAAAAGAGTTAAGAATCCTTCCGGGCCCAAGTGCATGAACCACGTGCTGCTTGTTCTCTGCAGAGGCTAAGGCCTTGATCGCTTCTTACTGTAACTACTTCAGGAAATTTGTCGCGCTAATAATGTTAATATGCCTTATTTCCACACTGCTCACGCCCTGAGCTCTCAATCACTTCAAAACACAGTGATTGAGATTTTTCAAAAGTCTTTGATTTGGAAGTTGTTATGTAGAACACCAGTCAAGTATAAATATGGCAGAGTGATTTAAGGCAGTTGGAGCAATTGGAATGTTTAAGCTTCTTTCAAATAATTATCAATCTTTCTGCTCTGTGTTTTCAACACCACCCTTCATTTGAAAGAGTGGCCCTCGGTAAGGCCTGGAGCACACTACTGAGGCTGCGGAGTGCCTCTCTGTTCCCCACACTGTGTAGACTTTTTATAATTATTTTATTAAACCCTTAATGGCTCACGCTGCTGCCGTGAGTGGTCCAGAGTCCCAGAGATGGTCACCTGGAATGAAAAGCTTTTCTTACACCTGTACCCAAGGTTTGGCTCTGGGAGTGTGCAGCCAGCGGGGACTGTGCCCTTTAATGGGCTCACATACATCAACAGGTTCGGATGCCGATAGGGAGAGCTGGGGTAACATGTACAACTAAGACCTCAGGACTTGGGAAGTGGTGGAAGGAGGCATAGGAATCTAAGGCCAATCTGGGCCACCTGTCTAAAACAGGATTAGCAGCAATGGAAAGGGAGATCCACTGGAAGTCTCTAGCAGCTTGCACACCTTGCTGTCGTGATCATCGTCTGAGAAACCCCTGACCCACATGTACCCTCGGCTCATCCTCCTCCCAATGCTCCCACCTCTACCAATTCTGTTGGAGCTGTGACAGTGTCTTAGTTTACTCTCTGTCACTGCAATAAGCACCACGCCCAAAGCAAGTTGAGGAGGAATGGGGTTATGTCACGTTACAGGTTATAATCTACCATGAAGGAAGTCAGGGCAGGAATTTAAAGCAGAGGCCACGGAGAAATGCTGTTTATTCATTCTCCTTGGCTTGCTCAGCTCCCTTCTTATACAACGCATGCCCACCTGCCCAGGAGTGGCACTATTCATGGTGGGCTGAACCTCCCCCACATCAATCATTAAACAAGAAAGTGCTCCCACTGACCGGATGGGAACCTCTTTCTCACTTGAGGTTCCCTCTTCCCAGAAGACTCTGGCTTATGTCAAGTGACAAAAAACTAACAGGTAAGGTTGTCCCAGAGGTTACTGATTCTGCTTTCTCTGCCTAGATACACAACACATCCCTCCCACTTCCCATCTGGACCCTCAGTCAAAGGGGGGTGCATATTCATATTTAACTGGATATTCAAGAAGGAAATAGCAGAGAGAAAACATGTTAGACTGTGTGCTCCTACTTTACATTTCTTGTTGACAGAGTCAAGGTGCAGTTTATAGGGCTTCTGATGTCACCAGGTTTACCCCCGTTTTGTGGCAACAGCCCCTTCTTTAGCAGCTTTAGCGGCAACATTCCCAGCCTGCACCGTTTCCCTCCCACAACCCTAGATCAAGTTCATTCCCTGCAGAAACCTGCACACCAGCATTGCTGCAGATCTGTTTCCAGGGGAACTCAGAAATTACCTGCATCTAGAAGGCTTGGACTCAAGAAAACAAAAACAATCCCAGGCCCCCACACTTTGACTTAGATGGATACGAACAGAAGGATTCCATGGACAAAGGGAATGAAGCCAGGGACACCTTCCCATAGAAGGACAAGGTGACCTAGTTACCTGAGCACAGAATGACCAGGAGGAGAACTCCCTTAGCACAAAGGGTCTGCTTGACATATTTGCTTTCAGCAACAAAGAACCCATGAACAGGACTACCTAAGTGGAATGGATGCAGATCACCCAGTGCTACAGCACAGATAGGGGTGAGGGGTAGAGTCGGATGGAGAAAACGCCATCTTGTCAGACAGAAGTTACCATTGCTTCTGTGGAAATGGTCGAAGGCCCCAAGTTTGCTCAGCACAGGGAAAGAGAAGCTGGGCATGTGAAGTGAGGCCGGCAGCGTCATTTCTACCACCCCTCCTGTCCCCATGCGGCACTCGCTCTCTTTCTCTAGTCTGCTTGTGGAAGACATGTGAGGAAGCCCTGTGTTGGAGCTGGGCAGATCGTCGCTCCTCCACTGCCTGTGTGAGTCAGGCATTCACTACTAGTGTCCGGAAACCATTTCCTCTTTTATTAATGGTGAATAATAGAGCATGCAAGAGTGGATTTCCCACATTCTCTGCAAAACTGTAAAATATCACACAGCTAATGTTGATAATGCTACTCCATAGAAAATGCACACTTCATAGAAGGAGCTGGGAATCATCATTATTGCCAATACTGTTATAGTTATTGCTAAATAATATTGATATCGCTTTTAATTACAAAACATCTTCATTTGATCTTGTCAAAAAAAAAAAAAAAACACCTGGCTAATGATGTCATTGTCTCTCTTTCCACAGAGAAGGACACTTCAGATAGCAAGTGGGCTCTTTGGACACTCAGAGGCTAAGTAGGCACAGGGCAAGACTTCTATATCCTTTGCTGTGTTGCAATCCCAATATACCAGGAGATACGACTTTAATTTGAATGATTCCCGAAGATAACTGGATGATCATGGTGACTGTCTTCTTCCCTGGAGTGGCTTGGGAGGAGGGATGCCCAGATATTACTCACATCACGCTGTCACCAGGAGAAGCATCAGGCCTAAATTTAAGTGACGATACATGATAGGCAGTGTATTTCTGGAATGTTATTGCGCGCCTGGGGTGATGGCGGGAAGCTGAGCCTGAGGACATTTCTTTGAATGTCATTTTGTTTATGTTAGGGAAGCATATATAAGTCAAATGACAGTCAGTTTGGGGATAAGACTGGCATGGCATGACATTAGCATCAGCCAACTCACACACACACACACACACACACACACACACACACACACTCCTTCTCTCCCTCTCATACACATACGTGTTTGTGTGCAGGGCCAGAGGACAACCTCGACTGGATGTCATTCTTCAGAGAAAGTCCACTTTGTCTTCTGAGACACTGTCACTCATCTGGGGCTCTCTGATTAGGCTGACTGGCCAGTGAGCCCCAGGGGTCTCCACACATCCCCCCAGCGCTAGGATTACAAGCATAGCTACCACTCTCCCCATGAGTTCTGGTGAGGTGATGGAAACCAGGTCCTCTTGTTTACACAGCACACACGACTGGGCCATGCTTCCAGCCCCCAGGAGCCTCTTTCTTACCTAGTCCTTAAGTGATGTGAGACACGCGGAGCACTTAGATCTAAAATAAACCTTAAAGATGAGAAATTGTCAGTGTCCACAAGGACAAGATGACTTATCCCACGGTGTCTGGGCCAGAGCAGCCATGGCTTGCGTTAGTCAGACTTAGGGGGTATGGGAGAAAGAACTGGCCGATACTTTCCAGCGGATGCTCACGGAATTTGCAGGTCTCAGGGCCTTTTGGGTTGTGGTTGTGGCTTTGCACTTGATTTGGGGGCTAGGTCTTTTCTCTCTGCCAGGTTAGCTGAGTAGCAGGCAGGAATGATGGCTGCCAGGATGTTTGGAAACAGATCTTGAGGGCTTGGGACTAGATCCTCGAACTCCAATATCCTAGCCAAGGTGAGGCAAATCCAGGTTGCTCGCCTGTCCTCTAAGGGTTGTTCTTGGGTGCTGCAACCAGAAAGTGATTATGACAGTAATGTTTTCCAGAGACATTGCCCTCAGGGAACTGACAATCAGGAAGGAGATAGAAAACAAACAGACTGAGATGAATCCAGTGTGGGGCAATAGAAGAATGCTTAGCCCAAGTCCTGCTCTGCTCTGTCCTCAGTGTGTGGCACTGGGTTAAAGACGAAGGCTTCCTGGACACGGTCTGCTGAGGGACTGGTGGGCCTCAGGTTTTATTTATTTATTTATTTATTTATTTATTTATTTATTTATTGTTGTTTGTTTTGGCTGCAAGGAAAGAGAAATCAGGGAAGGGGTACTTTTACTTTCTTGTAAAGTAGTATATGGAAATTTGAGGCTGTGGAGTTGGCGCCACGGTTATAGACTTGAGGGTAAGCTTAAAAGCTACAGTAGAGCTCAAATCCCCAGAACCAATGAGGACAGCCAGGTGGACATGGTGGCTGCCCGTAATCCCAGCACTCAGGAGGCAGAGACAGGGGATCCCCTAATGTAAGCTGGCTAGCTAGACCGGCCAAAATTACCAAGCTCTAGTTTCAGTGAGAGGTCCTGTCTCAAATAAAGTAGAAATTGATTGAGGTAAACATCCAATGTCACTTCAGGCCTCTGTAGTCGCCTGCAAACACATACACCTGCACACTGGTACACCCACATACATGTGAACACACATATAGGAGTGCACACCACACACCCATATACATGGAGAGAGAGAGAGAGACAGAGAGAGAGAGAGAGAGATTGTCAAGCACTACCCAGTCGTGGCTAGTAGTGGAGGACCCGATGATGGCACATGTGACTGGCTGGAACAGGAATAGCTCTTGGAGAATTCTCTTGAGCATTTGGAGCCAATGGGCATTTCTGTTCTCTCTCCCCTGTTCTCCATTCCTATGTAAGTGAGTTAGACTGGACATCGGTTGCCAAGAGCTTTTAACTACTACTGTCACGGGGCAGCATCTACCTTGTACGCTAAGTTGAGTAACATTGAGCTATTTTATCTGGTCTGGGGAGAAGTAATCAATTAGCGATATGTTCCACAGATTTGGTTAGGAAATAGTAACAGGATACTTGGTCTTGCCATTATTTGCCTCAGTCCCTGCTTTCTCACTTGGTATAACAGCTTTCTGACTGGGCTCCATCCTCCAGTGCCATTCTCCATCATCCGTTCTTGCTGCTGCCATCAAAACAAAAATCTGGAGCCGGGCGATGGTGGCACACGCCTTTAATCCCAGCACTCGGGAGGCAGAGGCAGGCGGATCGCTGTGAGTTCGAGACCAGCCTGGTCTACAAGATCTAGTTCCAGGACAGGCTCCAAAAGCCACAGAGAAACCCTGTCTCGAAAAACCAAAAATAAATAAATAAATAAATAAATATAAAATAAAAAGCCGTAAATCTGCTCATGATGCTGTCTCTCCTAAAGTCACCACAACACTCTTTCTTCTTCCACAAAGTACAGCCAAACTCCTCAGCAAGGCCTTCAAAACCCTCAGCTGTTTGATTCCCACCTTGCTTTTAAATTCTCTCTGCACAGAGTCCCAAACTGGACTCCAGGGACACTGGTGGCACAGCCAGCTTGCTCCCCAAGCACCACCCCTCAGTGTCTTGCCGGCCTAAACCCTTCCAGTTTTCCATCGTGTGCTCATTCTCAGCCCTGTGAAGCTGTCCTTTCTCTTCTTCAGGCAAATATGCTGTTTGCTTCATCCACGCAGCACACCACAAAGACGCCTATCCACGGCATTTCTCCTCCACGAAAAATATTTATTTGCTATTTACCTCCCTTGTTATGGTGTGATATTTGCAATCCACAGGACTACGTCGTGTGTACATAGCTTTGTATTCATCCTTGCTGCTACTTTACATAAATATGTGCTCGATAAATATTTAAAGAACAAACCAATGAGTTGCAAAAGGCACTGGCTTGGCCCGCCTTACACGCGGCCCTTTCTGTGCGGCTTTGCCTTTATACCCATCACCCTTGGATGTGGTTCACATAGGGAGGACACACTCCTGAACCAGCTGCTGTGGATCCTGCCTAGCATCTCTAGGAAGTACTCTGATGGCCAGCACTAGTGGGTAATTGTCTTCTCATTCCTGAATCTGAATGTGAGCTACAGCAAAAGCTAATAGCAAGAGCAGAAAGGAAAGGCAACTTGGTCACCCCAAGACCTCAGACACTATGGCGTGTGTCCTAGGGATGGCATTCACAGTGAGTAGGGTAGAGAGCATGGCTGGTAAGTACTGGATAATAGACACAGCAAACTCTGGTCCTCTGGGGCTGATCTTTGGAACTGTCTTGGATACTGAAAGTCTTTCTTGTTTTCATTGGTACCTTCTGGTTACAAGGACTATTTCGAGCTTCTCTGTTGAAGTATTTTGATAACCATGCACTCACTTATTTCTATAGTGATATTTTTCCATTTCACATATGTTGAAATATATCTCTCTCTTAAGAAAAGACAGAAAAACATTAAGTGGTTTACATATAGAACAAAACAGACTTTTGCTAATTTAAATAAATGAGTCGCTAGATCTAGTCACATTGGCCAGGGGAAAAAATCCCTGCAATGTTTTATTCACTCATAATAATACAGCTGACGTATTGTAGGTACCTAGCTAGTGTTTGTTGAATGAATGAAAGCAGGCATGGGAAAAACTTACCCTGGGCACTTACTTGTTATGTTATCCAAACACTTGGCAAGGCAAGAGGGAGATCAATATAGTTCTGAAGGTTGCTTGCTACCAAGGCTAATGACCTAAGATCCATCCCCAATTTCTCCCACTAACCATCACCAATGGGCAGACTTTCCAACCTTCATTTAGCCAGCATTCTTCTCTTGGGGCAGTATTGTTTACATTTGCTGGTATCAGCCTGCTGATGACACTCTTTTCCTTAGTGCTTCTTTAGAGTCATCTTGCTCTTGCCCTGGATTTCACTCTACCTTCCATACTGGCTCTCTAGACCCAGACCTTTGGCTAACAGATCTATCCATGGGCAATGGGCCTGGTGTATCATCTATTTCAGCCTCCAATCTGGATTCCCTTCTGGCTTTTACCCTTTTCATATTTAGGATACAGCCCAGCTTCAGCAAGTATTTCCCTCCCTCCCCTCTTGTCCCATTTACCTTAACCCTGTTGTCGTGCCCCCAACCTTTCCCTAGAGCCTGGGTTCTAGAAAGACCTCAGGAGGCTCAAACCAGCCTCCTCCCGGCTCATTGTGGGTGGATGGGAGGGAGATTGAGCCAGCACTTGGCCACTTGTCTTTGCCTCATTTACTGTCCGTTTCTCTAGGCCACAGGTCACACTATGACCCCGCTTCAGTGTCCTCCTAAAGCAAGGAAATGGGACTGAATTGAACCTTGGCCAAACAGCAACTATTTTTGATCATGCTTTTGTCTTTTGAGATATTCCATAACATGTCTGTTTGCAAAAGAAGTAGGAGGACTCCAGCGTCTGCCTGATAAGCACATCCGACAAGCCCAGGGATCATGGGAACCCCGAGAGAATGGCACTGCGGGGTTAGGGAGCCTTGGCTGTGCTCAGGGACTGAACAAGTGCTATTGAAAGCTGATCCAGACCAGAGCTCAAAGCAGACACGGGTTGGTCTTGTTCTCAGAGGAAAGGCGGCTGGGAATGGGGCTGGGAGACAGGGTCAAGACAGCAAGGCCCTCCTGGCCAACAGCCCTCCTCCCAGTCTCGTCTCCACAGGATCTCTCTGGGAAAAAGACAGAACCCAGAACAATTCATGTGGCTGTCTTTAGAATTCATCGTGATTTATATTCATCCAAGGGAGTGAATGGATCCAGGAAGGGGAGAGAGATGTCTCATCAGAGGGCTGAGTGGGCTAGTTCCCAGCTTTGCTTTCCGTCCCATTAAAGTCTCATTAGGGCTAGTCCTTAGGGACCTCTAAGATAGTCACTTTGGAAGCACTTGGCAAAGCAGATATTTGGGCCGGGAAGAGGTCTCCATTTAGCTGGCGTATCCTCCCTGGGAGAAACAGCAAAGACAGCAAACAGAATCATCAGAGTAGAGAAGAACCGTATAGGTTATCAGAGTCAGCTTCTCCTTTTCAGAGACGAGACACAGGCACAGAGAAGAGAAGGGACAAGCTCAAGGTGGCGGTGAACCGGGCATCTGGTGGGGGAGGTGAAGCTCCCGACGGTCAACCCCCTTGCATTTTTTCCCTGCATCCAGCCTTGAAGGACAGCCTAGGCATCTGCTAGGATGCCTGCTTCCCTTTGCAGTCCTCTGGAGCCATGGTTCTAAATGCGGCTCCCAGGGAAGTCTCTAGCAGGGTGTCATTGCTCCTGCCAGTGCTGAGCTGGCAGAGGAGGGTGGAGAGAAGTGCTTAGAAATCCTGAGCACTGAAAGGTGGCCTGTAATTGTAAAATTCCATTTCCTTTCAATTAGCAGCTGATTGCCTTTGATGAGCTGCGACATTGTTTCCTCCGTGTAGATTAGGAGTCAGAGCAGTCAATGAGCTGTGAAATTCTCTCGCTGCTGAAACAATAGACAGTGATTAAAGCGCAGCTAATCCGATCATTACAGCCAGAGCCCACTGATCATTAGCTGCTAACCAGATCCCAAAGAGCCGCTCCAGCCTGGCCAAGGCAGAGGCAGGCACCAGGTCAAGGCTACCAACTCGCTGCTCCCTCCTCCCTTGCCTGGGAGGAGCTGGGCACAAAGCAGGAGATCTGCAGTGGATACAGGGAAGGAGCCTACTAAGGGCAACAGTATTTCAAAGGCAGATGTCCCAGGGCTGGGACTGAATCCTCCTGCCCAAATCAAACCCAGGCTGAGGTTTAACCTTCGAGCCTGAGATAAAGTATTTGTAGCAAATCCTTAATAATACCTTCTGTGTGTAGTTGTTCAGAGGATTAATATTACAGCCTAGGTAAGACCCTTGGCAAGATGCTCAGAGTCGGTGATAGAGTTAACTAATATTTTCGAGTGTTTGCTACGTGCCTAGCACTGTTCTCGGGGCTTTATATGGATTAACTTGTCTAATCCTCATAACAGTACTGACAAAACACATGCTATTATTATCTCTGTTGTTCCAAAACGAAACAGGAGTCCAGTATCTCGTTCAAGATCATTTATCCAAGGGTATTGGAGCTCGGATCTGAACCAGGCAAGCTGACCCTGAGACCCCCTGATGAACCACACACACACAAACAACAACAACAAAACCTAATGTGTGTTGCTTGTGTCTTTCCTGGGGCCTGAAGACGGCAAGCTTTGTTGTGTAGGAGAATTTACCAGAGACAGGGATTAGCATGCAGAGACTCATATCCAAGTCACTGAAACTGACTCAGTAGGTAAGGCACAGACCCCGGAAACGTGTGTGCTGATTGCAGACTGATGTAGTAGCCTGAGACTTTATTGGAGAGATACCGTATGTTCTGCTGAGCACGGGGCCTGCCTGTCCAGGACCTGCATCCTCCTGTACGATGCTGCCTCATCCAGTCTGGAGCCCAGGCCCTGATGAGGAAGACTGCAGGTGCAGGAGAGGAGGAGAGGAAGGTGCGGGAAACAAGTGCAGAGCCCTGTGTGTTACCGCTTGGAACTCTGCCCCTTCCCTTACTGGAGAGGTATTGAAATCATCCACTAAAGCAGATTCAGTGAAGAAGGAAGGGATGTCTGTATTCCTGGAGCGCTGCTATGCAGGTTGGGCACACTGCTTGGGCTCTGTATTCCTCCGATGCTTGTCAGCCATGGTCCTGAGGTCTGTTTAGGGGCCTGTTAGTCTAGGCACAGAAGCTAGTGGAGGTTTCTGCCCACAAAGCAGCATCAACTGATGACAGGCAAGGAATCTATAGATAATGCCCCAGTGGTCGTGTTCCGTCTGCAGAGTTGCCAGCAAGGCTGGCCTCCATGTACCATATAAGCATCTGCTGACTCTGTTTGTCCTTCCTTCTCACCCCTCACCTCTGTCTGTTTCCCAGAACCCCCTCCACAGAGGTTATCCTTTCTTTATTCTCTTATCATCATATTTGGGCTCGCAGAAGTCATTTATGAGCTATGTGTCCTTGGGCCAGTCTTGAAACGTCAGCTTTAAGAGTTAAAGAGAGTGACTGGGGAGATGGCTCAGTGGCTGAGAACCCTCGCCGGGAAAACACAAAGACCCAAGTTCAGACCCCACCACCCACATAAAAAGCTGACCATGTTCATGTGTACCTATAACCCTAGTGCTGTGCATAGGTAGAAACAGGAGAATCCCTGGAGACTGCTGGCCAGCCAGTCTATGTGGGAAGTTACAAGCTCCAGGTTCAACGAGAGACCCTATCTCAAAAGAATAAGGCAGAGAAGCCATAGAGCAGGGTACTAGCCATCCTTCTCTGGTCTCTGCACGGATGTGCATGGGTGAATGTATATAAACATACACATGGGGCGGGGGGGGGGCAGGAATAGCAAGAACATGTAAAATATAGATATAGCGATTGCTCCTGTCTAATGCAATTCTATTAGTCGTGGTATTTCTCCTGTGACAGCAACACTGGAAAACATTGGCTCACGCCCAGAGACAGCTTTCCCTGCTTTCCTGCATCTGGTCCTTTGTCACTCCTCTGGACTGTTGCAATAGTGCATGTCAATGATTGTGTCCTCTCAGCCTCTCATACCCACAGTGCATTTCACTGCAGCCAGGTTGGCGACTCCTTACGTCATCGCTCCTGTCATTTTGTCGCGTGCTGGACATGTGCAAGGCTCTGGGAAATCTCAACGTACTGTTTCCTGCTTGCTTTGGGAAATGATTTTGGGGTAGCCCTTGCTAATCCGCACACACTAGATTTGCCATCTGCAGAAGCCTATGGCAAATGCCGAAGACCAACACACATCGGTGAAGTCCAGAGTTGATCGTCCCCCCCTTCCCAGATCCTCCCCTGGCTCCCTCTGAACAAGTCCCAGTGGTACTTCCAGGTCATCACGAGTCTCAGCTACCAAGAGGTCAGCTGACACTGCTTTTGCCTGAGGCCCCTGCCCAGCCCCGGTGTGGTTCACACATGTTCTATCCTTGGATCAAAAGGAACAAATGAGAGGTGCCTACTCCTCCTCCACGTTCTCTTTGCCAAGCACAGTTGAGCAGCTGATTCCAGTCATTTCTACCTATGGTTTCCTCCTTAAAGCTAATTAGTTTCTTTTCAAGTAATTGCAAATAGTACATTTCCCAGGCCCTTGGAGTCAAGGCTGACAACTAGCTGGCTGGAGTAGGCTCTTATCAATAGTTCAAGGAAATTAGACGTGCAAACATCCCACCGGGGCCCCGAGGGCTGCTCTGAGTTGTTTAGAATAAATGGCTCATGGAAGACCCAGGGCTCTTTTATGAATGGACCCGTTCATGCCGAGCCTCTGGGATGTGGTGAGGCAACAAAGGAGTGAGGAGGTCCTAGATGCATCAGCAGGACTTGGCTCCGTGTGAGGCATCGTACTTTGTGCCCTGACTGCAGTGACTGGGTAAGGCCAGGGGACGGGGAGATCAGGCAGATGGGTAGGAATAGAGTGGGAGGAACTCTCTTTAGGGGATTAGAGGTGGGAGTGGCAGTCCTGCAGGACAAGGGGTGGGTGTGCTTCCTGGAGCAGGATCCATTATCTTCAGCACCACCACCAGGGCCTACTCTCCTCCCTCATCATCATCTCCATCAGTGAACTACAGGCCAGTCACAGCAGCCAGCCTGCAAGAACCAGAGATGCCCGCCTGCCTGTATAGCTCCCAGCTCAACCTCAGGGCTTTGACAAGTACTGATGTTCAGACTTACTATAAAACTGTCTTCAGATTCTGAGATTTCTGAGTTGATTCCTTTTTCTTTCCCTGTAGCATTAGCCTTTCTGTTTCTGTTGCTGCTGGGTTTGGACCCAGAGCGAGGGAACAAAGCCCTAAGGCTTCTCAGCTCACGCCACCGGCTTGCCCGAGTCCCTTTATTATAATACTCATTCCCAGTATGCTACCGTTTGGACGTGGACTGTTCTCCATAGACTCAAGGGTTTGAATGATTGACCACCCTAGCTGCTGATGCTTATTGGGGACACTGCAAAGCCTTTAGGAGGTGGGGAAGAGCCTTGAGCTTTATAGCCTGGCCTACTTTCTAATCTGCTCAGATGTCAGAAGCAACGCTATACTCCCGCTGCCATCGCTGGAAGCTGCCCCACCACCACGTCTTTTCTGCCATGAGGAACGATACCTTCAAACTGTGAACCAAAACAAACTCTTCCTTGGTTAAATAGATTTTTTTTTTCAGGTGTGTGGTCAGAGCAAGGAGAAAAACAACTCAGGATACAACACAGAGGCATTCTTTCAAGGTTTAGCAAGTCCCAAATCTTAGTGAGAGAAGGTGGAGGTGCCAGCAGGGGGCATTGTTTTCATGGTGGCTATAGACAAGAATGTCTCTTAGTTTTTTTCCTGCTTTGAAAAGCCCCCACTTTCCTTAACTCATGACTATTCCTTCCAAATCTGAAGTAGGAGGCTTCAGGCCTGGTCCTTTACGTACCTCCTTCGTCTTAAGCAGCTGTGTCTTCCTTCAGCTGATTTCCTCTTCTACGCTGAAAGGCCTTTATGATAATTGTGTGCTCAGGTGCTCATAAAGGAATCTCCAGACCTGCTGCGGAGCAAACCTAACTCCCTCTACCTGCAGCTGGAAGCTTCTAACCAAGTAACGAAACAAGTCTGCAGATACTTGAGGCTGGGATGTGAAAGCATTAATATGCCTCTCACCACCGTGAACCCTACCTTCATCCGACACTTACTCTGACCTGTGAACAACCCATGTGAGCGTGCCACTGGTGTCGGTGTTTCTGAAGACAAAGGATCCCGTGATGGCAGCTTTCAACCAGCACATTTAAGGCTCACATGTTGTCACAAGTCACTGAGGTTGATGTTTCTAACTGCTTGTCATTTTGTGGTTTGCTCCTCTCTCGTTCATTCCTCCACTGACCTTCCCCAAACATGTCTTAAGCATCTATTGGTTCAGATGCATTACCCACTCTCCTTACCCTAGCTCCTGGGGATGGAAAAGGACTAAGTAAGGGCCTGTCGGCTGCTGTTCTTTTAACTAAACTTGTAAAGGTTTAGCCTGGAATTGAACCTACTGCAAGCTCACGGCGTTTTTTACCCATCTTTTGCCATTTTACCATTTTTTTACCTGGAAAATTGCATTGCCCTTCCCCTTGGTTATGCTTGTTCCCGCTCCCACCCCCACTAATCCTCCCTTCACCCTGATGGAGGAAGGTCATTGGCTAATAAAAAACTGCCTTGGCCCATTTTATTGGTTAGAACATAGGTGGGTGGATAAAACAGAACAGAATGCTGGGAGGAAGAGGAAGTGAGCTCAGAGAAGCCATGCTCCTCCCTCCCAGGCAGATGCATGCGATGAAGCAAGCCGCCAGATCAGACATGCTGAATCTAAGACCGGAGCTACACAGTTTATTAGAGATGGGTTGATCGGGATATCAGAATTAGCCAGTAAGGGCTAGAGCTAATGGGCCAAGCAGTGTTTAAAAGAATACAATTTCTGTGTTGTTATTTCAGGGCATAAGCTAGCCAGGCAGCCGGGGTGCTGGTGACGCAGCTCCGCCGCTCCTATTACAACATCACACGACAGCTAGAATAAATATTAAGAATATATCAGTTATACCCAATTAATCCCTCACACCTGTTGGCATCCCATTGCCTGCCTATCAGACAAAATGCACATGATTTATCCTTGTTTATAAAGCTCCACTGTAGCTAGATGTACCTGTCTCTACAACCTCAGAAAATTCTAGAACATCCTTCATGCACCATCCACCAGCCTTCTTTCTAGTCCAGAAACAGCCCCTTCATCTCCACAACAGAGCCCAAACAAGCCCCTTCCCCATGAAGTTCCCAGGGATGGCTCTCTCCTATCACCCATTTGGCAGACCTGCTTTTGTCTTCTGTACAGCACTTACTTAGCTCACTTCTTTGACAGTATTGGGTGTTTACTCATGAGTGTGTGGCTTACTGTATTAGTTAGTCTTTCAGTTCTATAACCACAACACCTGGCAGAAGCAGCTTAAGGAAAACTTATTTTGGCTCATGGTTTCAGAAGGTTTTATATTTATTATATTGAGATAGAATCTGTTTAGTCCTGGCTAGCCTAAAACTCATTGTATAGGCTATGATGCCCTTGAACTCAGAGTCCTATTGTCTCTGCCTGTTAAGTGCTGGAACTAAAGTGAGCATCATCACGCTGGCTCAACATTTCAAAAGATTTCAGCCCCATCATTTGGGGCTAGCTTGAGGTGGGAGCTATTTCAGATTCCTGCAATGTCAGACACTAACCTGCAGTGTCTGAGCTTAGTGGGAATGCTTTATTCTCTTTTGGTCCCTACTCTATCCCTGTCTATGTAAAATCTGGTATAGACAGGATGCTCAACAGAATTTGATAAATGAGACTTGTTCTCAATCTTGGCCCCCAGCTAGAATTGCCTTCAGAAATCCCTTATCTGCCCAGACCACCCTGGCTGAAGGGTGCAAACATGGGCACTTTTTAAAACCTCTTAAATAACTGCACCAGGAACTAAGGACCAGGCATTCAAAGGACAGAGCCCATCTGCCGCAGGCCAGTCTATGAAACTTCCCTGAACTTTTATATTTCAACTCAAGAGAGCAGAAGAATGCCGCCTGCTTTCTTTAGAGCTGGGATGGAGGCATTCTATGCCTGGCTCTGTCTGAAGCCATGTCAGCTTGCCAGTCACCACTCCATCACCACTCCAGCAACACAGCAGAAGATGCTGAAGGAGGAGCTAGTGGCAAGGTAAGCCAGCTGGACCAGGAGAGACAACTGAGAGGGACATGAAAGAAGAAAACTGGTATGGGAGTCAGTTCCTGGAGCCTGTGTATCTCAGCCCACAGAGGTGATGACTTGACTCTGTCACCTGCAACTTGAAGAATCCTGACCAAGACTCCACCAAGCAGACAAGTGTAAATCTAGAAATGAGTTGAAACCTAGAGACAGAGTACTAAGGTAGTGCCATCATCAACAGACTGGCAGTTCTGGCTCCAGGCTCTCACTAAACTAGAAATGGTTCTTCACATTGCTCATTTCAGTAGTACCAGCCTGTTTACAAAGGGCTGCCTTTGGGCATTTGTACAGATGAATGCAAAGGGTTAGATCACTCATCCTTGATACAGGGAACAAAATTGTCATGGAACTGCCTGTGCATTCAACACACACACACACACACACACACACACACACACACACACCCCACCACCACCACCACCACCACCACCAATACAGATAAAGATGTATTTAAAATAAACAACTAAAATGAGTTTTTTATGGGTTTTTAAGATTTTTTTGACAAGTCCATACATGTGTACAACAAATTCTGTTTCACCACCAGCTACCCCTTTAAGACCCTTCCCTCTGCCCCTGTACTCCTTTTCCCAACAAGTCCCGGCTCCTACATTCATGACTTTTGTGTATGTTTGTGACCAACTGAATATAACTGAGGTGGCTTACAAGAGCATGGATGTGGGATTATTCATTGAAGCAAAGACAACTAACTTACCACGGCTGAAGAAGATCATGGCAGCTTCTCTCCCCAGCAACTATTCCGAGGTAAGTGGGTCCGCATGAGTCCCTCACCTATGATGAAATGCTGAAAGGTCCAGTCTTGTGAGATAATTGTAGCTGTAGTGAGCTCATGGGATGCAAAAGCCATGGCAGGTCCTGACGGTACTCCCCGAGTGCTCCTGTCTGTCTCTTGTCTCTTACAGTCTTCCCATGACCTCTTCCGCGACGTTCTCTGGGCCTTGGAGAAGGTGATGGAAATGCTCTGTGAGACTCAATAGTCACTTACTCTTGGGGTTTGAAGAGTTAGGAGGCTCTTCCTTTGCTGCCACCCACAGCAAAGAACACAGCTTTTCTTGTCCAGGCTGCAGCAGCATTAGTCTATGGCCCTCAGCATTAGAATTTGGAAGACAGTTTGACAGCATGTCCATTGAACAAAACAACAGATGTAGCCTGTCACCCAGGGGCTCAAGCTCTCCAGTCATTGCTCTTGAGTAGTGGTTTATAGTAGCAGGCATGAATTCCATTCTGTGGGGCAGGTCTTAAATCCAAACCCAAAGCAACTTGTTATGTCCACAACAGTCAGCCCACTATTGCCCCGGACACATATTGCGATGTAGGAGAGTAGAGGGCTTTCCCCCCAAGCCATCTGCATAGTTTCTTCTCACTCTGTTAAAGCAAATCAGCAGAAAGACACTTTCAGCTCATTTCTGGATTGATCTCTCAATGTCCTACAGCCAGAGTGAGTAGTACCTTCAACAACAGGGTCTACTATTACATTCTAGAGAGAAAACAAAAGCAATCGCAGTAGATACATTGTTAGGGGTGAGACTCTAAGGGATCCATAACCAAAAACTCATAGGCAGTATCACCATCTGGCACTGAGATTTTCATTTAAGAATCCATTGCTTCTGGAATGGGAGCAATATCCACCCATGCAGGGTACTTCATTCAAATCCATTTTTAGTTTAATTTTAATAAGTTTATAAAGCAGTAAGTTTTAGGGATTTTTTAAATTTATCTTCAGTTTGCTTACCCCCACTCCTCACTTCCTCCTCTCTTCTCTCTTCCTCTCTTCTTAGAGATATGATGCTCATTCCACTATCCTTCCAGTGTACCTTAAATATGCTTTTTCACATATGAAGTCTGCATTTAGCTTGTGTCGTAGAGTTCATCATTGTGGCCATAAAGCATCATGACCAAAAGAAACTGAGGGAGGAAAGGGTTTACTCTAAGGCCATGCTCCATCACCAAAAGAAGTCAGAGCAGAAACTCAGGGCAGGAACCTGGAGGCAGGAACTGAAGCAGAGGCCAGGGAGGATTACTGCTTACTGGCTTGCTCTTCCTGCATTGTTCAGTTTGCTTTCTTATAGACCTGTGGACCACCTGCTTAGGAATGGTACCACCCATAGTGGACTGAGCTGTGCCATATCAATCATAAACCAAGAATAATGACACCACAGACTTGCCAACAGGCCTATCTGGTGGAGGCACTTTCTCAGTTTAGGTCCCTCTTGCCAAAAACAGCTAGGTTTGCGTCAAGTTGACCACAACCAACCAGCACAGCTTTCTGTTTAGTTTCCAATAGGATGAGAGTGAACATGGTGTAGGGAATCTGTGTGTCTATGGTCACCATTAAAAGAACAAGCCTCGCTGGCTCAGTGGTCCATGCAGGAGAAGCACCTGGAGCAGAACTGAATACAAAATACAGCTTCAAACAATGCCCAGGGTAAGTCATCTCTCACTCGTTCTCATGAGAATAGGGATAAGCCTTTTCCTTGTTAGCTAATGCATTTTGCACTCAGGAAGGCTGAGACATGAGGATTCCAAGACCATCCTAGCCTACATAGTGAGTCTGAGGCTAGCATGAACTACAATGTAAGGCCCCCATCATTAAAATACAGAAAGAGTAATGAAGATTTTCCAAAGCTAGTTCTGAAGACTAAAATTCAAAAAGGCAAACATTCAGACAGGGAAATAAGGGATGAAGCTGTATATCCTCTTGGGTAGCTCCCCATTTTATATATTTTGGGGCAAGGTCTCTGGACCTGGAGCTCGAGCCTGGTTCTTGAGTTTTGGCTAGTGCTTCCTGCCAGCTTGCTCCAGGGACATCTCGTCTCAACCTCTGAGTACTGAGATTCAGGTAGGCCACCATACCCTCCTGTCTTTTAAGTGCGTTCTGGAAACCCAAACTTGATCCTTCTGTTTATGAATTACCCAATAAACCATCTCTCCTGCCCCCATTGTATCAAGTTTTAAAGCTCTTGGTGGACTTAAACATTTAAATTTTATCTGAGCTTTAGCAGATATGGATGAGACGAAGGAACCCACATGAAAGGTTGGGGTATAGGGAATGTACTGCAGGGATGAGCTTTGCCCTCCTCATTTGTGGCATGTCGGGTAGCTGGTAAAAGAAGTGATGTCACCGTTTCATGTAGTAATAGCAGCTTTATCCTATGTAGTCCATTCTTCTGTGAAGCACCTTCTCAGAGAAGGCAGTGAAGTAACGCAGCATGTTGGCTGCATCAAGAGCCTTGAAATCAAACAAGATATGGATTCAATCCCTCCCTCGGGGAGTTGTGCAAATTATACTATTGAGCACGTTAGTGTGTCTACATCTTTACATTTGTAAAATAGAAATGAAATCTACCAAGTCGTATTACCATGAGGGAAAAACCTGAGCTAAGGTCTGGAAAGCACTTAACAGGATAACTGGCAGAGAATAAGAGACCATGGAATATGAACTCCACTCCCTTCTCTGAGAACTATTTCTATAGCCAAAGCACCTCTTTATGCATTGAGGAATTAACACCACTGTTAAGAGATTAATTCAGAGCACTGCACATGAAAACAGTGATTCCGAGCAGGGCAAAAAGCAGTAATTAAAGTATCCAGTATTGTTTGATTACAGGGTTGACTTCATTCACTTTGGCACTTTGTAGGTAGGGAGCAGCAGGCTAGAGGCAAAGAACGGCCTCGTTTTCAGAGGGGGTCCTGGCCACTTCCCAGGGCAGGGAGCTGGTTATTCTTCCTGTCCATTGAAAAGTCTGAACCACAGTGGGGAGCAGTAGAGATGGGAGGCGGGGAGAGATAGGGAATGATCTACATTTGCTGAACAGCTGCTATGTACCTGGCCTTTCAATAGTCATCCATATTGTATTCTACCAGAAATCCCCCTCCAAAACTCAGCACCTTATGATCATAAAGAGGACAGAGACACACAGATCACTTCAGTGAGCGCTTTCAGACATCCTTCCTAGGAATAAATAAGGCTCCCACCCATTGGTTCTACCAGAGCCCATTCAAGTCCATTGTGCAGAGGCTCTCTCCTACTTAAGTCTCCAAATTTGAGGTCATCTCATAGGCAACACTTTAAAGTACTTTAAATGTTATAACAAAGATTACTAGATAGCTATTGATTTTAGTGTTTTCCTCTTTAACGGATAAAACCCAACGTTGTCCAATCAATGTGTCTGATCATAAGTCAGTATTCCCCAGTTTGGGGGTTTTTGTTTGTCTGCTCTTTAGCTAAGGAGACTCAAATGATCTAAGAACATATACTAGAACTACTAGGGAGTTTCCAAGCTGCTGAGTCATCCGAGAGACAAGAACATACAGCCTCCCTCCCTCCAGACTCCCTTCTACTTCTTGTCTAGAAAAAGCACTGAGAGTTGGCACCTGGCAGCCATTATAAACCACAAAGCTCAGGGATGCCTTGGCAAAGGGCAGTGAGCACTAGCAACAGGTACCGCAGAGCTAAGTGGCACATTAGACCCTTTGACGACAGTGGCCAATGCTAGGCTGCTAGTTTTTAAGTCCTTTATCCCAGAGTGAGGGAAACCTATATCAGGTTCCTTTTGTTGTCGGGATTGTAGCTGAGTGTATCTTGCTACCTCTACAACTTCTCACTGAATCCTTGTGTTACCTCACTTTCTGTTGCTCTGATAAAATGCCATGGCTAAATCAACTTAGGGAAGTCCCCTAGCGATATATTCCCTCCTTCAAAGAGGCACCAGGTCCCCAAACAGCACTACCAACTGGGAACCAAGTCTTCAAATACCTGAGCCCAAGGGGGACATTTCTCATTTAAACCACTGCTGTCCTCCAGTGTTCTGTGAGGTTGCACACTCTCCAGCTTTTCATGTGAGAGCTGGTGCAGGGCAATGGGGCCTCTCCCGCCAGATCAGTGAGCGGGGAAGTCGCACAGTGATTTGACCTCCATCCAACTTCTGCAGCACCCGTGCTCCTAAAACTCACATTAGACTCTACATCGGACTCAGCATCAAAGACTGTTTTCCCAAGCTGGAGAACTTTCATGTCTCAGTGGAATTTCCCTTCAGAATCAAACTTTTTTTTTTCTCATGGCTTGAGCTCGATTTGCATCTGGCACGAGGTTAGTTTTTCATTTTGTAAGAAATAACATTCTAATGGGTTTTCAAGGGCCCAGTAGACTTGTTAGCCATTCCCTGGCTGCCGCAGGACAAACTCATTAAAAACATCTGAACAAAACCAACAGAACTTGAAGGGCAACAAGAAAATGAAGACGCTCTGTGGGCGGGGTTAGAGAACTCTTGCAGCACACTGCAGACACTGAAGGTCCTCTTACCCTACTAGGGTTGGGCTCTGCACCCTGGGCGTGTCACCTGTCTGTACACCACGGTCCCGTAGTCTGGAAACAAGAGTCACAACTGCTCATTCATTACTGTCACAATTTGGATGTTCTTAGAGTTTTCTCTTAATGAGGTTTCTCCCTCTGAAGACAAGAAGTTTGCTAAGCAAATATAGATTGGAGGAAAAGTAGTAACTGAGCTAAAGAGGGCCAATAAATTTTCAACCTTGGAAAAATACCAATTACAGTGAACTATGGTATAGCCAAGGTGCTCTCCATTGGAGCTTACCATGTGGTGTCTGGATCTGTAAATTGGGGGCAATCACACTGGCATCTCAGGGTGGTGAAGTCACCTAGAGATGCACTTGTATTCTTTCAGCACATTCTGGGACCCAGGGCTGATCTCCTGGTTCTCTTTCAGCCTCTGCACCATGGTCTATAGAAAGTATGCAGACTATTTTAAAAATAAAGTAGGAAGAAAATAGTATATCCTCTGTTGCTTCCAACAGCCTGGGTGCAGAGAATAAAGCATTGGCCTGAGTATCTGTCCAAATCCTGGCAGGGTTGGGTAATTTGGGAGGAGGGAGCTGGTACCTGTCATTTAAATCCCCTATACTCCAGCTTTTAATCACTGGACTTATCAGGGGAAGCACAGCCCAGCAGGAACCATCATGGGCTCCAAAATCAGTAGGCTTGTTTTAATATTTAGTCTTCATCCATGTCAGTGGTTCTCGACCTTCCTAATCAGTAGGCTTGTTTTAATATTTAGTCTTCATCCATGTCAGTGGTTCTCGACCTTCCTAATGCTGTGACCTTTTAATGCAATTTTTCATATTGTGGTGACCCCAAATTATAAAAATATTTTCATTGCTACTTTATAACTGTAGTTTTGCTACTGTTATGAATTGTAATAGAAATATTTGCCATGCAGGATATCTCATATGTGAGCCCCAAAGGAGTTGAGATACACAGGTTGAGAACAGCTGTTCGATGCGACCATGTGAGTTGAATATTTGCAAGGCAGAACTAGCGATCGTGGGATAGTTGGTGATGCTCAGATGTTAATCATCCAGATAACCCTTGGGAAGGGTGAAAGCACTGCCTAGATGTCACCACTGACTACTAGATGAAGGTCCAAGATAGCAATTATTAGTGTGGGGTCTGCCTGGGCTGTCTTTCCTTCTGGACTCCCTGTCTTGAAGACAAGTAGCAAAAAAGTCATCATTAGGAGCGAGGTGTGTAAAGAGACCCCAAAAGAGACCCTGAAGATGGTTTGATAGCCTTCTGTGAAAAGAGATGAGCTGAAATGTTGGAACCAGGCAAAGAACATGCTTAAGTCTTTGTGTCTCCAATTATTTCCTGATTCTGTGACATTGGACAAGAGCTTAGGGCCCCAGAATGCCCATGGAGGTCAAAGTGTACCTTTGAAGTTTGCTAACTGAGGAATCAAAGA
This sequence comes from Alexandromys fortis, assembly GCF_014885135.2. Lineage (NCBI taxonomy): Eukaryota > Metazoa > Chordata > Mammalia > Rodentia > Cricetidae > Alexandromys > Alexandromys fortis. The sequence goes on along the minus strand of NW_026067926.1, from coordinate 10,429,835 downwards.
CAAGTGAAAATGTTTAACTGTGTAGCCAGTGACCAAGGCTGTCTGGACCCACAGGCTACTTAGAGGAATGGCCCACACAGATCCATCTAGGGAAGGTTTGCCTCAGGTTCCACCCACATGGTACTAATTTGCAGTGGTGGGGAGGGGTGTGTCTGGTTCTTATTGACAGACAAGTACTGGACAGACCAGGCTAGTCCCATTTCCATAGCTGCTTTGAAGTAAGATGCTACTAGGTTGATTCTTCTTTTTGAATTTCTTTTTACATTCCATCCACAGTTCTTCCCCCACTCTTCCTCCCTCTCCCCCCTCCCCACCTTCTCCCCTGCAACTCACCTACTACTCATTCCTCCCAATAGGTAAGGGCTCCCATGGGAAGTCAGCAAAGTCTGGCACATTAAGTTGGGGCAGGACAAAGTCCCACTTCCTACCCTTGCATTAAGTTTGAGCATGGCATCCCATCATAGGGAATGGGTTCCAATAAATCAAATCAGCTCATGAACCAGGGATAGATCCTGGTCCTACTGACAGGGGCCCCTCAGATAGCCCAAACTTCACAACTGTCTCTCACATACAAAGAACCTAGTGTGGTTCCGTGGAGGCTCCACAGCTGTCAGTCTAGAGTTCATGAGTTTCCAGAAGTTTGGTTCAGCTGTCTCTGTAGATTCCTCCACCATGATCTTGACCTTCCTTGCTCATATAGTCCTTCTTCTCTCTCTTCGATCGGATAAGACAGAACTAGGCTGAAAGTGAGGGTTCTGGGCACTGAGCTGATACACTTCACTAAAAGCCAAGAGCCTTGAGGAACACATGATCTGTCTTTCCCATGCTGGGAAAGAGGCAAGTCCATAGTCTGGGCCCACTTTGCCAGCAGTCTCTCACTCCATGGCTCTTACTACACCCATCCCCACCTCCCCGGAACAGGCATTTGGCAGAGGTTCTAGAGCTCTTTTCTGGGCCCCAGATAGAGGATCTGGCAAAGAGCACAAAGCACCTTTATGGGGACTCAGCCTGTATGTCCCTGAGCATTGAGAATTTGTCATACACAATTTAATTTAAAAAGTGATTTAATAGCATAGTATCCTCAGTGCAGCATGGTGCCTTGACTTAACAGAATGACCTTTTGTTCTTTTTCCTGTATGATGCCATTTATGTCCATTTCTGTAAAATGGGCAAAACGGGGTATACATTCCATGAAGTCACTATGGGAATTTGGAGTGATGCATGGCATATAAACCAAGCTTGGTCATGTTGTCAGCAGACACGACTGGCTGTGACATTCATGATCTCCCCATCTCTTAGCCTCGGAGGCTGGCGCACGGCCTTGAAACCCAATGATATGCAGGCAAAAAAAAAAAAAAAAAAAAAAAAAAAGTAAAAGGGTGTAGGAGAAATGGGAGCCAGCAACAAGAGCAATCACTGGGCCAAATGGCATGCTGCTTGCAACCCCTCTACCTGCCTGGGCTTCCTAATACTGCTGAGTGACGATTGTTCAAAGCCAGCCAAACTCCATTTCCACACTGGCTTCAGGCAGCCTCGGCTTCAAGCGGTAGCCAGGAGTTGAGGCACACAATCATATGTCACTAGAGAAGGAACAACATCGAAGCTGCCCCAGGGCTGTTTCTTGGGGGGTTGGTACAGATGGAACCCACGCTCCTGGCAACAAGGCTTGGCGTGCCTGCCATCTCAGTCCTGCCTTGGGCCTCCATTAATGAGCACAAGCTTTTCCGTTGTCTCGAGTTTCTCAGCTCGGACCTGCATCATGGATGTCAGACTTCGAATTTCTTATCATGTTTATATCTAATAAGTGAATCACCCTGTTTTTTTTTTTAAGTCAGCTTTTAAAAATACTGTGTTTGAACATCTGTCAAGGGCTGGGGATTAGCTGAATAGGCGCTGCATGCCAGGATATTATATTCTCTCTTATCTTTTATACTGTAATTATCTTGATCCTCAAATAACTCAACACCAGTTACAACCACTTTCACAGACTTGTTGTTGCTGCAAATTCAAAAAATTATTTTATTTGAATCTAAATTAAACTGATATGTAACAAGGTTTTTTTTTTCATGTGAAGTCTTGGAAAAAAAACAGTATCTGCAGATGATTAAAAAACAGTAAAACACGGACAATTTCAAAGTTTATTTCAAAAATAAACTCATGAAAATTCATCTAATTATGTAGCAGTGTACCAAAAATAATCTTTTCCAAACCTAAACTTGTTTAACAAAACACACAGTCAGTTAAGCCAAGCAAGAGAGAACCTGTGTGAAATGCCACGGTTGCTCGCCCTCTTCCCTGGATGCTGGAGTGGGCACCAGAGCTTGGCAGCTTCCAGAAGCCTATTGGGAGCTTCTACGTCCTGATGCTTTGCTTTTGTCATCTCTGATGAGAGGATCGTTGGCAAGGCCCTGGTCACAGAGACGGAATCTATCTCCCTGCTCTTAGAGGTGCAGCGTTAGAATGGAGAAGATGGAAGGCATGGGCTGTCAGGAACTTAGAGACACTAAGAAGTCAAACACAGATGCTTTCTGTTCCCTCTTCTGTCTGCTTGCTGATAACAGCGCTCAGGGAGATGATGCTCAGGGCTGGGTCAGGCACTTGTGAATCTTACCTTCACAGCATCGATAGAGCTGTATACCAATGGGAATTTGGTTCTTATTGCCCCTGCTTTACAACTATGGCAACTGAGTTCAGAGGGGAAGAGCTGTCCTAGGGCTACATGAGTCACTAGGGGAGGCTTCAAGTGCCCTGTTCTTAAATTGCTATGTTCTACAGGGCTGGCTCAGCCCCCAGCCAACCTTTCAGAAGGACCTTGTGAGAGTCACAACTGTTTCATTCTCAAAAAAGTCCTTGCCATTCTGTATTGCTACTCCCAGCTGAAATGGAAGAACCCAGAATTAAAGATGCAGCAAAAATTCAAAAACCCTCATGGAAATGTTATTATTCTATTGGCCAATACCTCCTGGAGGAGAAGGGAATATGTTTATTTTATTCATATTGATGGCCCCAGGACCTCCCATAATCGCTTCTCTCGCTGTGTTTGACTTAGAGGAGAGACTATTAACGCGTGGGAAGCAGAACATTAAGAGGGACTTCCTTCCTGTGAGGCGGAAGTTGCTTACACTTTCTTTGCGAAGAAAAAACTAACTGGTGTGAGTAGAGAAGAGAACAACCCCAGCGGGCACGTGTCATCAAGGAGGATAATTAGCTGCAAATTGGCCACCTATCAATACTATCTGTTGGAATTGTCCCTCTGTAGGCATCCGCTGTCAGCTTCTGGTCTCAGCGCCACAATTTTGTAGCTGTGTGAGTCTCTCTGATTTTCTTTCAGAGACGAACCATAATGATCTGACGCTGCTTTTCTCCCTATCCTGTTGTGAAGATTCCCGGAGCCCAGAGAGCTCCATCACAGGCCGTGTGAGAGGAGGTCATGACTGTCATTGCTTCTGACAATGAGGGCTAAGAAGCAAGGTGACCTCAGCACAGGAAAAGATAAGGAAGCCAAACCGTGAAGGAAGAAGCCTCTGTAGGCATGAATGAATTCCTGGAGGACGGAAACAAGTCATTTATTTCTGTCGGTCTCTATTTTCTAGAGGCCCAGAGTATCCTGGGGTGTCTCCGTCTTGTCGATTGCCTCCAGGAATGAGGGAGACTCCCAGTGGATATTCTAAGATTGTTTCAATGGGAATGCGTGAATTGGAATGGACTTCAAAAATTGACTAAAAACCCTAAAATCCCCCTCTCTCCCACTCCAACATAAACCCACTGAAATCACCTGCAAGACTTCACAAAGTTCTGTGCCCTGTGCTCTTGGAAGTCTGCTCTAACATGGGGTGAAGGTGGGAAGGAGAAAGGAGCTTGGCTGCAGGGAGAAGGTGATGGTCTCCATGTCTACTCAAAGCCAAGGGAAGACTTTTCCATCTCAGAAGAGAAGAACCTGGGCTGCCTGGCAGCAGACTGGCCCCACATCCCTCAAATTCCTCGACACCTGTTTTCTGATGTCTGTCCCATTAGTGAAAGTCTTCTCTCTCAGCATTCCTTTATTAGCCCATAAAATATCTTTCACCCCTGTTGCTTGTCTGGTAGCAAGCTGGTCTCTGGACCATCAGGCCTTTTCTTTTTTCTTTCTTCACATTCTATCTCTTGGCAAATCTCTGAATCTCCCCACTCCTCTGTTTACGAATATCATTTCATGTACTTTCCAGAACTGGTGGGGCGATCTAAGGGTGTTAGAGTGGTCAGCGGAGGGAGAGACAGAAAGAGCAATGTGAAGAGTGGGAGAAAGACAAACTACCATATTCTCTCTCACATATGGAATGAAGATTTAACGCGCACAGCAAGATGCCATCAAAGCAGAAATGGGGTGAGTCACGGGGGAGGGAGTTAAACCACTGGGTGGATAAGATGGGAGTGAATGGGCAGATCACTGTGATTATATAATGCCAGTATCATGGTGAAACTCATTGATTCACACACTAACTAAAATGATTAAAAAATAAACAGCAGCAAATATAAAATAAAACAGAATGCTTAGCATACTATCCGGCACATGGTGATTAAAGAAATTGACAGACAACCAATTAAAGTTTAAAAAGAGATGTCTTTGCAACTAGCAAGGGGATAGTTCACAGAACTAATGATGAGGGGCATAAAAAGTAACACACACACATGCACTAGCACAAAATAAGAATGGAAAAAGATACTCAATTGCATTAGCCACCCGTGGAAAAACACTCCGATGCCCACCATCCATTCCCAATGAGGCCCACTTCAGGGACCCTAGTTTGACCTAGTATCACACTATACTGAAGATTCTGTAAGGACAAATGAATAAGATGATCTTTGAGAGTTACAGGAGTCGAGGAGTTGCAGGTCCAAAGCCAAGCTTTTGTAGGCTATCTTTAGTCCCTTGAGTAGGCATGCATTGGCCAGCTCTGTATCAAACCTAACCTTCTTTTGACTAACAGGTAAAAGTCTTGTAATGTATTCTCAGGAGACAGGTAGCTCTCACCAACCCAAAAGCAAGGAATGCACCAGATAGTAACCAAAGCCTATAGCAGGGACTTCACACTTGGCCATAGCTTCCTACCAGCTGCCGCCACAATGTATTGCTCAGAATAAACATGCTCTTATTCCCTTTAGAGTGAGTGCTGTGTTTTTATTCAGGACTTGATGGGCCAGCTATCTCTCGGGCCCAATCTATGGCCACCATCCATCCAAGCTCCTTTGACACTTGTGGAGTTGATAGTTCTCCAAGAATAATTCTCTCTCTCTCTCTCTCTCTCTCTCTCTCTCTCTCTCTCTCTCTCTCTCTCTCTCTCTCTCTTTGCCTTGTTTCTGCCATGCCTCTGCTCAGGCCTCTCCCTCCTCTTCCTGCAGCAGTGGGTCAGATGGCCAGAGCAAATCCAAGGTCAGTTCCCCAAAGACCCCTCCAGGTCCAGCCCTTCTGGGCTGGCACAGATTCCCTTCCAGAACATCTCAGCACTATTCCCTGACTGAGTTCTAACATCTACCAACGACACTTTCAGTTTGATACAGCCAGCATGCCAGTTAATAGGAAACTATCAGTGGGCCTTATAGTGAATTTTCTTCGGGAATACTTACTAGCTGTCAATCATCCAACTAAACATTTTACATACACCTTCTCAACCACACTATACAGATAAGGAAAAGAGGGTTCAGGGGGTTGAGCTTTTACCTGAAATCCTATAACAAAAGTGTCACTGTGCCCCACAGTGAAACAGGCTCCATTTGGAAACGGATAAGAGACCTCTCTCTTCATACCCCAATCACATTCAGCTATCACAGATAGCCAGCATCAAGTTTCACATTGATAGAACAGTGTGTGACCTCATAGGATCTGAGATAAAGTGTGGGAGGAGGGAGATGAGCAAGTTCAGTGCTGCTCTCTCACAGATGCAAAAATGGAGACCCTGAGGAGTTAATCAACTTACACAAGGTAACATAGCCAGAGAATGGAAGTGTCGGGCTCCCTGTTAGAGCATAGCATAGCCTGTAATGCGAGATTTGCAAAGAAAACAAACAAAAACACAGAGAAAGCATTAAGTGCATCTTGTAAGCTCCTTTACTGCTTTGCATTCTGTCCCAGACATCAGCTCTGTGAATTCCATTTCCTTTCATTGATCTATTTATTACTTCTGAAAACATTTCCTGGTGCACTAGTGAAGTACGCCACATTTGGGGAAGAAGGGAACTTAGAAGAAGTATGACAGAAAGAAACAAACCAAAATGTATCAAAAAAAGGAAAAAGAATAATTGAAAAGAAAGAAGCAGAAAAAGGAGAGGAAGAGACTAGTTGAGCTGCTGCCTTGGGCCTCACACTGCTCTGAGCATTTTGCATGAGTGTGTGTGTGTGTGTGTATGTGTGTGTGTGTGTGTGTGTAGATTATTTTCTTCATCTCTTAGAACACCTCACAGTTTGAAGCTACGCATTTAAGTTCTACATGCATTCGCTCAGCGTCTAGCTTTTTGAGGACTGTATGTTCTATGAGAACGGGTTTTGCTCCTTAACCATTGCACCCCAGGATGTAGCACAGAAACCTTATGCCAATGGTCCAAGGTCAGCGTGCTGGACCATAGCAAGACCAGCAGCAAGCCCCGGCATATCACTACCTAGAGGACTAACTTTGGAGCCCCGGGAGTAGCTGGGACATCTACCATTCACCTTATGGCTGCCAGGAAAAGAAGAAGTGGAGTAGATGCCTCGAGGGACAGCAATAGCAAAGAAAGCCCCAGTCTTTCTTCCCAAGCTCTCTCTGAAAAATACCTCCATGTGGTTGTAAAACCTTCAGTGTCCCAGACAGGATGTAGGAGAGAATCACCAAGTAGGGCAGTTGCTGTGGCCAGTCATGTGATTAGACCACAAGAGCCCCTGTACCGAGTCCTTTCCTCACCAGAGCTGTGGCACAGATGGGCCAGCTCACCTCTTCAGCTGCCTGGCTCCTCATCTGGAGGATGCGAAGAACAGTCTCGCCTGACCTTTCTCAGCACATTCCATTGACTAAGTGGGTCTTCAGAACACCTATCAGATAGAACAAGTCCTGTGGTGCTTCCGTTTGTGCCGATGTTTAGGGGGACATCAAAACCAAAAGAAACGTTAGAAGGGGCCTAGGCTTAGGATGAGGATGTTGGAGAGGCCCAAGAGAGGAAAGCTGGGGTGAACTCACTGCTGGTAATGGAAGGAGATGGGCTCTGGTTTAAGACAAGTGGATCACAGCATTCGTTCATTCATCATTCACTAATTCAGTTACTATGGGGTATAGCCTATGTGCCCATCCTGAGGTACAGCCGTTAAGGAGTAGAACCTGGCCTGGTTCTCACAGAACACGCAGTTCTCAGAAAGTTGGACACTGAGTGAGCGAATGCATGCAGAACTTAAATGTGTAACTACAAACTGTGAGGTGTTCTATGAGACACAGGGAAATAATCTATAAGACAGCAAGATAGAACTGGTTAGGGGTGAGTGGGTCCTCCTGTGAGACAAAGAAAACTAATCTATAAGACAGGAAGACAGAACTGGTAGTAGGTGGGTGGGCCCTCGCTGTCCTCACTTCCCCATTCCTCCTTCCCTCCCCTTACATCTGCCGTTCAAAGTACTGACATCTGTGCTCCTGCTGACTACTGGTATTGGGAATGACCAGGACCCTTAGAATGCCCAGAATACATGCATTGTTCATTACCCGTGCTCATCAGGTGCCTTCATGGCCAACCTTACCACAGTCTTCTTTGATGGTGCTCTGCATATTGTGACCACTCTATTTACAGACTGTGAAAATGTTCAGGACAGGACAATGGTTTATCCAAGATGATGCTGGTAAGATGGCTGTATGGGAGCTCAGAACTCCTCTGCCAATTAAAGGCTGCTTCTGGCTATTGTGCTCACAGTAAACTCCAAAGGCCACAGCCCTACCTCATCTCTTGCTAATATTCCTTTCCTCACCAGGCTCAGTCCACTTAGGCTTTCCCAGGTTCCCTCACTGGACAAGATCTTCCCTGTGTCCTGTTCTACACACTAGCTCTGGTCATTGTCTGGGACCCTCTTCTCTGCCCTCTTCACGCCTTAATTTCCTTATCTCTGTTTCCCTTTCTTTTCTTTTTCTTGTCTCTTTTTCTTCCCATGGCTTGTCTCATCTCATTTTGGTCTTCTTCCACTTTCTTTATTTGTTTAGTTATATGATTGGTTAGTTTTTAAGATTAATTTTATATATAATATAATGAGTTTCATGCTGACATTTTTCTACAGGTATAAATGCATTTGATTGTATTTACTCCCCATTACCTCATCATGTCTCCTCACTCTTAGCTCACTTCCCAACTAACCCTTACTCACCTTCGTTCGTGCGTGCGTGTGTGCGTGTGTGCATGTACTAATGAGTATAATTAGGGTTGCTTACGGGAGCATGGTAGGCAGCTATTTTACAGGAACATGGCACTTCACAGTGACTATATCACTGAAGAAAATGTCTCTCCCTCCTCCAACAACTGCTAGTCTCTGAGACAAGGTCTTGCATTGGAGCCCAGGCTGGCTGTGAACTCCGTATTCTCCTGCCTCATCTTCCAGAGTGCTGGCATTAACAGAGTACACTTCTGCCTAGTCCAATTTGTTTTTCTTTTGTCTTTTATTTTTGTAAACTGCAATTTGCATGCAATACAATCCACCCCTTTTGAGAATGCTGATCAATAAACATTGACATGTATGTGTGTGCATTTACAGCATCCTTTGATATGCACCATCAAGGTTAAGATCTGCTACCCTTCACAGTCAGTCTCTTCTATATAGCCCAAGCAACCACCATCTGCCTTCTTTCATCCTTCAAGTTTGCATTCCACTATCTGCTACCCAGATGCCTCTCTCCCAGAGCCCTCTGCTGCCCCTGCCTGCAGAAGCTCTCCTGCCTGTCTCAGGCACACTTTCTTCAGAAACCTCGGATATTCTCTTTAATACTCACATTCATCTCTTTGTTTGGGTTGCTTTTGAGACACAGTCTTGCAATGAAGCCCTTGCACTCCTGAATGGCCTTGAATTCTATATGTAGACCACTCTGGCTTCCAACTTGCTGCAATCCTGCCTCTGTCTCCCAAGTGCTGAGATTATAGGTATGTGGCACCATGCCTAACTTATTTGTTTTCTCCAAACCCTATAAGTTCTGTGAGTGAAAGGCCTCAGTCTTCAGTTATTCTCTTGTATCCCCAGAGCATAGTGGGCAGCACATGATGGATGGATGGATGATGGATAATGGATTAGTGATGGATGGATAAGTGGTACTGTTTCCTTCTGTGCTAATACCTATGGGTTCATAACAGATTCAGAAATTATGCTGGCACTTGGGGGGTTCAAAATGAAATGAAAATCTTGTGACAGTGTGCAGGTAATCTGAGGCTCTTTAAATCTCCTTACCATGAACTTCTAACACACCTACTGAATGCCAGGCTTCTTTAAGTTCTTTATAAACAGTTTTTCATTTAATCCCTGATCATCCTGCATGGAAAGTGTGATTACTGTGGGTTTCAAGATGAGGAATATTAGACATAAGGGGTTAAATAACCCCTGGCCAGCCAGTGCAGACGGGACTAGGGCACAAATAGCACATATAATACTAAGAGGAAGTGACTTTAGGCAAAGACAGGAGAAAAGGGATGAAGGCGTGCCCTGCTCATGGAGGTCAGAAATCCAACACAGGTGAAGGTCTAACACTCAGGAAACCAGAAACAGGAACATTCGCTATAAACCTTGTTTCTGAACCACTCCAAGAAGCCACCAGAAGGTCCTTTAAACCCAGCAGAAGAGTTTTCCGACCTTGTGAGGTCACCCAAATAAACCAGAGCACCAGGAGTTCAAGAGGTCTGGTTGAATTGTTTGCACAGGAACACTCTGGAAATTAAGGTTTCTAGCTAATGGTCAGAGCGCACCCCAGGGATGCTACTCTGTCCCCCAAGGCCGCTTTCAGGAGGCTTGCAGTTCTCAGATAAGGGCAGTAGGTGGCAGTAGGTCGTGAGAAATGTGGGTTCTCCGGTGCCCTGGCTGTTGAGACCTAGCCTGCAGAAAAATGTGGCTGGGCTTGGGCTGCGCCAGGGAGTGCTCCCTCTACCCCCGGGGGTGGGGTGGGGCGAGGGCCGCACTGCCCAGGTCAGCGAGGACCTTGTTGGGAGGGGGTTCCTTGTGCTCCTGGCATCCCTGTGCTTTGTAGTCATGGGGAGTTCCCAGGGAGGGCCCAACCCAGTCTGCTTCCTCCATCAGATTTCGTGCCAGGCTTGGATTCCCCGGCCTGGTCAGACAACCTATTTTTGTTATTTGGAGATGTGGGGAAGAGCTAAAATTTATTTATTTATTTTTTTAATTTTCTAAGCTAAAAAATAAACTGCTGAGCGTGGATAAGAGATTCGACTGCATCCATATAGCTCACGCCGGGCTGCGCAGAGGTGAGGTGTGCGTTCTTTGCCGTGGTACCAGCGCCTGGTGGGATTTCTAGTAGAGACACCTGTTCTAACCAGACCTCCGGTCTGCAAAGATCTGTGCTGTTGCACGGGCCTTCGCGGCAGTCAGCTTTGCACTATTTCCAGGCAGTGTGTCCCAGGTGGACCTGGCCTCCGGGCCCTACCAGGACGTGGGCATTAGCCTGCCGTGACCGGGTCTAGATTTCTGAATATGCAGGTGATACCTGCAGAGACCCTGCAAGCCTCCCTTCCACCCCACCTCCCACCCCCGCCCTTTGCAGCTGGCAAGCTCTGGCAGTCGCCCTAAGGCAAATAGAGACTGAACACCTAAGTCTCTGGATGAAAATTTGTTAAAGGGTGCACAGTAATCCGGTGTCTGTCCTCGAACCCAGGACTTCAGGGCCTCCTCCACCCCATCTCAGCAGCCACAGGGGGCAGCCACAGGGGTGCTACTGCTGCCAAGAACCCCCGGGGGCAGGCCAGCCAAGGAAGCACACAGACAGCCCCAGTGCCTCTTCCTCTCTCACTCAGTGGGCAAATTAATTCACGCTATCTTTACATTATGTATAATGCTGCATGATTTTATTTTGCTTCATTCCCGAAATCTTTTACAGTAATTAGTAGCCGAGTAAAATATAAAAATTAATGCAATATAACACTTTAATGGTAATAATACACCATCCTGTCTAATTAATAAAATCTGTTGTTTCCAAGCACGATTATTTATTTGACAAATTGATGGCACACATCCTGTTCATACCCTCTTTCCTGGCTCCCGTCCTTTCAGTTTATTGAATAAAATTGTATCAGGAAAATAAACAGATTGTCTTCTGACCTGACAAGCAAATGAGAAAAAAAAAAAAAAAAAAAACCCTCACTCATACGGCCCTAATTGTTCCCAACAATACTTGCTAACACGCATCAAGAGTGCTTGGAAATGAAGCCCGATTTCCTCTCCTGTATTCGTCATTTAATTTAAACCTTTATTATTGTGTCTGCTTATTCTAGGGAGTGGGGACCTAGCTCTCCAGTCTCCCCGGGGGCAGGGGGCCAGTTTGTTACTGTGTGCTCTCATTCTGATGGCCTTACATGGGTCCCGTTCTGCAGAGAGATGGGAACCAGGGTCTGGGCTGTTCTGAGCAGGGACTGCTGAGAACACAGAAAACACCTCCGAGGCTGCAGAAGAGGACCAGATGGGGAGTAGTCACATTGAGGAACTGTCATCAGGGGCTGACAAAAGGGGAAAGGAAGAATGGATTAGAGGCAGAACACTGAAGCTTGGTCGAGTCTGTGGGTTGGAGTGGAGTAGGGAACAATGTCCGGCCTGAGCGTGTGCCATCGGGACGGAGCGCTGATCTAATTACAGACCCACTCCGTGCACGCTCTCTCATGTAAGACAGGACGTTTATATGCTAAGTGTGAAAACAAGAAAGCGTTAAGCTATAAATAGAACCTCGTAGGCACAGACACACACACACACACACACACACGCACACACAGAGAAGAAGAGAAGGCAGAGAGAGGAAGTAAAAGAGAGATTCGCCACTTGCAGGTTAATTTCCAGCATTTTCTCTGAAAGAGAAATGATGTGATGTGATCGGTGTTCGGGAAGAGCCCCTGTCGCCAGCTTTTAAGCTACATTTACTGCAAGAGAAAAGCCCTCAAGTGCGCACAGGTGAGGAGTCCCCCTCTCCTGCAAAGTGGCTTCCATACAGAGGGAGGTACACACACTTACACAGAGACACAGAGTGCAGACGTGTGTGAGCGCCACAGATGTGCACATGCCCTGGAGAGTCCAGACCACTGAATCAACACAATCTCGTCTCATCTCTGGAATGCCTGGGACATCGTACTGGGCCACCATAGTAAGACCACCTTTTCCTCTGAGCTGAGTGCAGGACTCTGGTTGCAGTAACCCTTCCGTGTCATTTCCTCCTTATCCATCTCCTCACCTTCAACCCTATTTTATACCGATGCATTATTTTAATAATTGTGATAATAATGATCAAAGGTTTAAATAAGATTTATCCATGAAAAGGTCACTGAAACCTTCTGGCCAACACCCAGGTATACAGAGGGTGATCAATAAATGTCACGTGAATCATTACGATCTGCAATATGCTGCCTACAAATCATTTCACGGCACAGGTTACTATCCCTAGCTGTTTTATAAAGAGGCCACACTCTCCTTCTAAATAGGAACAATGGGATGTTCAGTGAGGAATGGAATTTGCTGAACTATTTGGAGGTTCCAAAACTGTTTAACTTAAAAAGGCATTTCACTGAAACCTTAGCAATTACTCAAAGAGAAAGGCTCAGTTGTTACCACCCATGTTATAGATGCCCTGTGATTTCAGAAAGTCCATGTAATTGGCTTAAAATTATATACAGTATAATAGAATAACTGGGCTTTGAACCCACATCTCTCTGGACTGGAGCACCTCAAAGTCAGGCTGCAGTCATGTGGTTAGCACGTTGACGTAGCATTCTTGCAACTCAGCTTCAACTATAGGAAGCTGCAGTTCTGCTGTTGGGTCTGTACAGCTCCATGTGGCGCTGCACATAGGTTAGGAGGGTGATCCAGTCTAGCTTGTCCTTCCTCCTCTGTTTGTCATTCCCAGCTATCATCTGACCGGTAGCTCTATCAGCCCGGTCTGCATCAAGGGAGTGACAACTGGGCTTCCACCGTCCATTTTACTGTTTGCAAGGTAAGGAGATAGCAACTACTGGTAAAGAGAAAGCCAGCTAAGGCATGAGAAGTCTGTCCAGAGCCTGACCCATGGTTGACATGAACAGATAGACAGGAGAGAGAAAGAGCCAGGGGAATGACGTCCTGGGTCTCTAAGGGACCCATCCCACCTAGCCTTGTCACAGAGAAGACGGAAATGTTCCAGCGAACAGTGAATGTCCTGTGGGCCTGCTCAGTGTCATTGATCAATATGTTTTATGATGGATCTAATTAAGCTCCCTAACGAGGGATCAGGAGATAACAATTTATACTGGAGCCATCAGTCATTAAAATGCTATTTCAGGAGATGACATCGTTCCAGCCTTAATTAGGAGAGTTCGCGTGACTGGAATCCCGCGGGAGTAGAGATGCCCCTTGTCGTTTGCTCATAACCTCCGTGGGAAGGGGTCTCGAAAGGGTTCCGAGAGTCACATGATTTCTTCAGCATCATGTTGCTTACTGTGCTAAGATCTCTGAATAGGTTAAGCAGGAGGTCGGGACAGCAGCTGACAAAGGCCCTGGTCTGGAATCCAGCTCAGGACTCTAGTCAATTTTTGCAGAGAACTAGGCCTGGAACCCTGGGAAGAGAATGCGCCTTTCAGAGCCTTAATTTTCTCTTCTACGAAGAGACCTTCCTAGTCTGCAACGATGGCTCAGAGGGTGACACACTTGTCAGAAAAGCATGAAGACCCTGGTTTGAATCCTCAGGATTCATCTCAGTACCTTAAAAGAAGCCCTGTAGGATAATGTGTGTCTATAGTCCTAACGCCTCTTAGCATGAACCTACCTGCTTGATAGGCATCAGGCATGGAATTTCTCCTCATATTATTTATATATAATAGGTGAAAACTTAAGAACGCTTAAAAGTCCCAAATGCAGAGGGAAGGAGGAGAGCATTTGACCTTGAATCTTACCTAGTAAAAAATACATTTTGGAAAAAGGCAGCAGACAGTGCATCCAAAGGGCCTGGGGTTGGAGAAAGCATCCAGATTCTAGGGAAAAGACTGGAGATATGGGATGGCTAAAGGGCACACCTGGTAACAGAGGAATGGAGAGCTACCAGGGCAAGCAGAAGGAACATTGCCAAGGTCCTTAAATGTTATGCAGAAGCACTGCAATTTATGAGGGTCTCTGAAACCTCACAAAGGATAAGTTTAATGAAATGTTTTCAAATCTGGACCTCAGGGAAAGAGAAGGAGGAAGAGGAGAGGGGAGAGGAAGAAGAGGGAGAGGAGGAGGAAGGAGAGGAGAGGAGAAGGGAGAAGAAAGAGGAGGAAGAGGAGGAGGAAGAGGAGGAGGAAGAGGAAGAGGGAGAGGCAGAGGAGGGAAAGAAGGAGGATAAACGAGGTAGAAAGGAAGAGATAAAAAGAGGAGGAGGTAGAGGGGATGAAGAGGAGAAAAGTAAGAAAGAAGGAGGAACAGGAGAAGGAGGAGGGAGAGGAGGAGGAAGTGGAAGAAGAAGAGGGCAGACTCAGACTCTTTTGTCCTAACAGTGACCTTGTTGGCTACAGAGCAGATTCCACCTGCCCGAGACCAAGCCCTGGGTGCCAATGTATCAAGGGCTACCGTGCTGTTGTGGACACACAAGACTGGCGGAAACTCAGCCGTCACCCGCTTTCCTCTGGAGATGGAGGAGTCTAGCGGAGGAAAGGAAAATCTGGGTTTGAATACTGGTCAGCTGCTTCCAGTCCAGAGCTCCTATGCTATGGCAGCATGCTCCCTAACCAAATAGTACCACTTCCAGGGCTGCCAGGGCTTACTACTTTAACAGACAGGCTATCTAATCTCACCCTCCCCAGAGGAAAATATTGAAACCAAGAATTCTACATAAGCCCCTTGCTCATGGACATTGTCATGGGCTCAATAAGAAATGTCCTCGCTAGGCTCTAGTTTTGAGCACTTGGTCCCCAGATGGTGGCAGTACTTAGTAGTTTGTATAACCTTTAGGAAATAGGGTCTAGTTAGGTTGTTGTAGGGAAAGCTAGCCCTGAGGGTGATAGCCAAGCTCTACTTCCTATGAAGTTCTGTTCCTTCCTGGTTTTCGGGAATGTGAGCGAGCAGGCTCAGGGTCGGGCTACCACAGCCACCAGCTCGCATAAGCTCTGTCACACTTTTCTGGCCAGGACATACTGTACCAAATCAGACCCTGAGACAAAAATAAATGATTTATCCCTTAAGTATTTGATCACAGTAAAGAGAAACAGACAGGCACTTTGCACCCCAAAACTTTGATAGAAAACCCCGGTGTGTTTTCATCTGACAGCAGCAGTCCTGGGGAGCCTGCTTGCTGGGACTCTAGGGTGGATCTCGTGGTCACTTTCTAACCTGCCATTGGCAGAGACCATTTGTCTTGGCCTCCTCATGGCTGCACCGGAAGAAGCAGTCACTCCTAGCCCTTTGACTTGGAGGAGATAAAGGTGGGTGTTGGGGGCAGTTTCTTGCTGTGTAGTAAAGTCCTGCCTTTAGCATAAACAGCATTCGGGTGGGTCTCACCGTGTCTAAGTCAAGTGCTTTTCAGGAGGGCAAAACCGCAGAAGTGTAGTTAGAGATAGCAGAAGAAAGAATGCGCCGCTGAACGTGAAGCTGTTCGGGCAGAAGTGCTTGAAACTGGCTTTCCAGTGTTCCTGACAGCCACTACTTACCCTGATCTCAAGTTGCAATTAGTACTAAAGGCTGGGATGAAGAAACATCCCATCACGGGCATATTTATAAAACAACTTCCATCAGCCGAAGGAAAAATGGACAGAACTCTATTACAAGCTTTTTATATTTGAAGAGCAATTTCTAATAATATCTCTAGCAGCCATTTCCGAAATTGACTTAGTGTGCACGATCTGGGATTAATGTTTTCTGCAAAATCACATGCTCGTTTGAACATAAACATTTTGCACTTCCGTTCCACCTCCTGGCTCAGAAGAATGCACCTCCAACGTAGAAAACAATCTATCAAAATTAATTGTGAATGCCCTAATCCAATCAAGTCCACCTCATTAAGCAAACATTTAAATTATTAAGTTAAATAGTGGGATATTTCAATATAATCTTGTTAGGCTATTTTTATGGCATTACAAACGCTGTCTACATATGGGCTCAGCTTCCTAGGCTTCCCTTTGTTAAAGTGTTCAGAACCTCGGAGGCTGGGTTTTTCTCTGGCTTGTCATATTGCTATGAAGTCCATATAGGTTTCCTTCCCTCTGCCAGGCATTACTAATGAAGCACCTAGCATGTACCACGGGAGACAGAGGAACTGAGGTTCTGAGAGGTTTGAATACATTTGGATGAATCACACAGCAAATCTGTGGCAGTACGTACGTAGAACTCTGGCTTCCAGCATCTGTCTGCAAACTTCTGCTCTCTCCTTCCCTTCCATTTTCTTCTTTGCCCATTTCCCTCTCTGATTTGTATGTAAGTGTATAAATAAAACACATCAGTCAGGCACCTTCTATGTTTTTTCTAAAGACTTGTTTTATTTGTATTTATGTGTGTGCCGTGAATGTGGGGTGCTCAAGGAAGCCAGAAAGGGGTGTCAGCTCCTCTTGGAGCTGGAGAGATGGACAGTTGTAAGCTGCCTGATGTGTGTACTGGGAACTGAACTTGGATGCTCTGAAAGAGCAGTGAGTGTTCTGAATTGCTGAGCCACCCCTCTAGTCCTCTTGTTTGAAATAATAACTCTTGTTTAAAAATCATTCTTTTACCTATCTGTTGATCCATCTTTCTCCCAACCTGGTTGAGCTTCACAGAGCTTTAAATAGCTCATGCTTTCCAAATTCTCCCAGTCAGCAAACCACTACTTATCATTTGGTATTTTCTTGAAGCCAGCGCAACAGAGGCATGTTGAAGAAATAAGATCTTGATTTTTTAGACTCCGGTCCCCAAATGAGTTTCCAAGTTCTATTTGAAGGAGCAAGAGCAAAGGAGAAACTAATAGGAATTAAGGCAGGCTGGAGGGCTAGCCTTGACTAAGGTTAATATGATACTGCTAGGATCCTCTAGGAAAGGTTGAGAGTAAACGTTATCCTTGCCGGGGGTGGTGGCGCACGCCTTTAATCCCAGCACTCGGGAGGCAGAAGCAGGTGGATCTCTGTGAGTTCAAGGCCAGCCTGGTCTACAAGAGCTAGTTCCAGGACAGGCTCCAAAAGCTATAGTGAAACCCTGTCTCAAAAAACAAAGGCCGGGCGGTGGTGGCGCACGCCTTTAATCCCAGCACTCGGGAGGCAGAGGCAGGCGGATCTCTGTGAGTTCGAGACCAGCCTGGTCTACAAGAGCTAGTTCCAGGACAGGCTCCAAAACCACAGAGAAACCCTGTCTCGAAAAACCAAAAAAAAAAAAAAAAACCCAAAACAAACAAAAACCAATGAATGCTATCCTTTCCAGAGATGCCCCCACCCCCATTAAAGTTATCACTTCACTTCAATGTGGTCAGCTCCATGCTGTCTGTTTTAATTTCACAGTGGCTCTGGAGGAAGGTAAGGGACCTCCTATACCCACCTTACTTCTAGCTACACCATGAATTGAGGGGTGTGCAGTGCCCTTGTGTTTGGGTTTAAATGCAGGCAGTGCCCTTTTATTTTTTTAATACCCTGAGGCTTGCCTGAATCAATGCTTCAACCATCCCCAAACTATTCCTGAAGGAGCCCAAACCCAGAGAGTGTCACGAATCCCAGCTGATTCTCTCTCTGCCTCTAAAGCTATGATATGACCTTCCTGGGCTGTATGAAAAACTTCCTCGGGGGCTTTGTCTCCCATTTAGATAGTAATACAGATGTATGGGTAGATAGATAAACACATATAGACACACATATACATATAGACTAAAATTATGATGACACTAATGTAAAGAAGGGTATATTAATATCTTAAACTATAACTATTTTTTGACCTAAAATGATTTCCCCCAGATTTTTCAAAAAACAGATATTTTTGTGAACTTTGTGGATCCTGGCACTTAGATGTCTGCAAAGCCAAAAAGCAAGAGCTACTGTTGATGTTTCTATCTGGCAGACAGGTGCTGAGCAACACCAGCATCTCAGAAATGTCTAGGTTCTCTGGGCCGGGGCAGGAAAAAAAAAGCAGACATTCCAGGCCTCTACTTCTTATTTCCTGCCTGGAGACAGGCTGCAAGCACTGGTGGAAGCAATTGTCGCCTTTGTTAAAGCCCATGGAAAAGGCTCTTGAAGGTCCTTCCTGGAGTGGGATGACCTTTGCTCTTTGCATTCACAATTGAGATTTGATGTCCTTGCCTTCCTTATGCTGGCCTCATGTGTCATCATGACCCTTGCCCACCGGCATGTGACAAATAGATCTGGTAAAAAGACCTTCCAAAAGGAAAGCAAACAAGGAGGATATCTTGGAGTTTTGACACAAAAATAGATACAAGAAAGTATGGAGCCCTGGGACACAACCAAGTCAAAACTCAGGCTTGGCTTTTCTCAGACTGCTCACTCAGTCATTCCCTACTCTTGGCTTTTCTCACAGCAGTTCGAGTGTGGGAAGGAATGTCAAGGAGAAGAGCAGGAGCCTGTGCCCCTGGAGGGGGCTGGGTAAGTGTGCTTCCCCCTTTAGTTCACGCAACAAACACTTACTGAGCAGTGGCTGTCATCATGCTCATAGTGATGTTCAAAGATACACGTGAGAGCTGCCAACATCACTGCGTGGGACGGCAGGAAGAGAAACCTGAGAGCAATAGACATTAGCCCAAGCCCTCCTCCCTCGGGATCTGCATGCAAAATTCCTGAAGCCCTTCGATGCACGTGCAGGCATACAGAGTATGGTATGATATCTAGCTCTATCAAGCAAGCGATCTGTAAAGCACAAAGAGAGACACTAGGGAAGGAAAGGCAGCGATGGGTCTTCCCCAGCTTTAGACCTTACATGCTATACAATACTGGTTTCCCAGGGAAGAGATGCTTACTGGCACCCTAATGGTACAACTGTTGTAGAAATAATCAATTGATTTCTAATTGGGTCTGGTGCAGGCTCAGTAGAATTGCATTTATAGATTAATTTTATTGTTGTTGTTGTTGGTAGTGGTGATTTAGCACATTTTTTAAAATAGCCTCAGCATCCAGATTATACCAATTACTTGTCGGATGCTTTATATATATATATATATACATATATATACATATATATACATATATATACATATATATATACATATATCTTATATGATAAGCAAATGAATGAATGCCCATTAAAACGAAAATATCAAGCCATCTTTGCCTATCAAAATCCTATTTTTTTTCCACCGAGTTACCTTAGATTCTATTCTCTGCATACATCTCTCCATCTTCTTGTTCCTGACTTAATGTGGTTTCCAGCTTCTCCATGTCCCCCTGGCATTTTGTTGAACTCTCTTGGGACCGACTTCACTGTCCTCTGGACCTAGAACATCTCCTATCACCCTCACCACCAGTCTGCACCCTCTTTAGCCCCAGAGACCCATGCATTCTCTTTTGATGACGCCCTGCCATGCCTGCTCCTCTCAGTTCTTCAGGGAACCCAAAACTAATACATCAAGTTGGGTCTTTCATAAACCAGACAGTGCTTTCTCTAGGCTTTTTGTTTTCACGAGATCGACAAATTCCTCTCTAGACACACAACTGCTTCAGTCTTTCACAAACTTATTGTACAAAAGAGAAAGAGACCCAGGGACCAGCATAGATGCTTCCGCGGGAGCAGCCAGCTGCTTGCTTGCATCCTTTCTCTGCAAACACCTTAAGTCCAAACTACCCCCGTGGAGAGCAAGCCAACACTCCCCAGGAAACCTCACACACTCAGGCATTCACACTTCAGGAAAAAAAATAAAATTCTGAACAGGAGGGGGGAAAGAAATCATGGGCCACAGCCATCACACACAGTGAGAGGCACTAATTATTCTGTGTAGCCTGAGTTTTTCTTAGTAGGCAAACTCTTTTGAATATTAACAAATATTTATTTAGGAATTAATAATTGACATCTATTAAAGCATAATTTATGGAGAGTGAATTCCTCTTAGTTTGGGTTCCCACTGCTCTGTTACATCTGCCTTATCCTCAGCCACTGCTTCTTTTGTTGAAAGCAAGATGCCTGATGTTGGGGATGCTTGAGCAAGGGGGCTGGATGCACACACAGACACAGAGTGATCACACAGGCAAAGGCTGGGAGAGAGGTTGGTGGGTAAAGGTGCAGCTGGAGACTGATGGTTGCTCCCAATCATCTCACTTTTGTCTGCTTGACTTGGGGAGCCCCTCCTGCACCTCACTGAGCATCTCTGCAAAAGTTAGCATCAGACATCTTCCTCTCCACCCTGATGGGGTTGGACAGAACTGTTTCTCAAGAAGGAAACTCTTTTGCATCAGGACTGGAACACTAAGAGGGGGTAGTTGGGTAAAAAGGCCAGGTCACCTCTTGGGGGTCCTTACAGAAATGTGGTTGGGCCTGTGGACTGCTAGGTACTTGTGTAAGTAATCCCCAGCATCCTCTACTCCCCATCTCTGTGCAGTTTTTCCCTTTGTTTTCTGGTTTCTTCCACTTTTCTGATTCCCACGGCAAGAGCACAGCCTCCCCACAGCTCCTAAGCATCTCTGACACAAGAGAGGAGATGCTGCAAGTCTCTTTGTCTATCTTTACCTTCCTCCCTGTATCCTGCTTCACGGAGATACACTTATATAGCAGCAGCCGTGGGCAGTGGTGCAAACATTTGATAAAATCCCTGCACCTCTTCACACATGCATCAAGTAACTCAGTATGTCCCGAGGTCCCACTGTCCAGGCAAGTTCTGGAGCTAGAAAGGTATGCAGACTAGACAGGGCATTGTCTCCATAGGATCAGGCCCCATGTTACCAGGGAACAAACAGGAACCCACTTGTTCTGAGTCTGCCCTTCGGTGCAATGACACCAAGACAGCCCTAAGGTGCTGCAGAACTGCAGGTTGTTGCTATGGTAGTGGACATTTTCAGGGAAGATTAATCAAAAGTTTAAAAAAAAAAAAGAAAGCGGGGGAGGAGCAGAAGAAGGAAATGCAAAGGTAGGCCCATAGAAATCAGACTAGGACAGATATTGACTTTGGACCAATAGAATGATTAATTCGGTACTTGGGTCCTGGAAAATTAAAAAGATAGTGGTGAACTCCCTATCTTTGGGGAATACCCAAGGCAAAGCTAGAAAGCCCCTTGTCTTGGCTGGCTCTAGGCCAGCCATGATCTAGGCAAGACACAGAAAGGTAAGTTGTCTGAAAAGGTGCTCTGCTGTTCTATAATTCTGGGTACCAATTTTCAGAGTCCAATCCAAAGGACATGGTGCCACACTCCTGGCCTTTCAGCAAAGCGATGGCTCGTCATCTTCCTAGCCTCTCAAGACGAGAGTACACCTCATTTTAACGTTAAATAAAAAGCAGCATGTCATCTCCTCCGGAATGCAAAACTGGGAATTTGAGTGAAATATGCAGTTTTCATTATGTTAAAAGATCTACTCATTACAATCAGGGTAAGAGGATGTGAAAAGACAAATTGATCCCCACTTTAAATGTATTAATCAGCTCGCAACTCTTGTCACCAGTCAAAACAGAACCGCCAGACATTTATTCTGTCTCAGTTGTGTTTTAGAGCCCATCCCAGGAGGTCACAGAATCAGTGAGCCACCCTGCGCCGTGTTTGGGAAAGCAGCCACCACACCACACACGGCAGAGTCCTTGCCTGCTTACCAGTCGGCTAAGCAGCCACGAATAAATGTTTGCTCGTTGCAAGTCTCTGTGCATCCTTACCGATCATGCACTTTGTTCCAGACATTGGTAGAAAGTGGTCCTTGCTCTCGGCAGAGTTTTAACCAGGGGGCAAATGAGCAAGCAAACACTGACAGTAACGCGTAACTGGGGATAAATCAGGGGTCTGTGTGCAATGCTATATAGCACTAAGCCTCAGACTGGAGGGTGTGGGTATAGGCAAATGGGCTGGCTGGAAAGATGGCCTGTGTATGTGTTGCCTAAGTTTTAGGTCTAGGAAGAAACAGACTAAGTAGTGAGAAGAGAGCCATCCATCTTCAGAGTGTAGAGGGGACAAGTGTCAATACTGTGGCCAGGAAGGATGTGTCTTCCGGCAGTGTGGATCTCCAGGTTGATAAATACATTAGCTAAGACACACTCAGCTCCGTGAAAGTGATGAAGCTCCTATGGATGGCCAATGGGAGAACGTTAAGTTTCCATAGGCAGTCAGAACTGCAGGAGTATGGGCAAGCAGGGAGTGGAAGATTGATCCACAGGGTAGGTAGAATGCCAGTGTCCTTGGAAGTGAGCTTCCAGGCTCAGGATGGGCTGGGAGGAGGTCCTGTTGGCTGGACTGGGTTAAGCCCAGGCAGGATTCCCACAGTTGAGAACCCAGTGGATGGAGACTTCGTTTTCTGAGGGTGCATTAACGGTTTAAGGGCTCAGGCATCATGGGGATAGAGTTATTTATCAAGCTGAGGACACAAGGGAGAAACTTGGTGAGAATGAGACCTTGTCAAGAATGAACCTTATTGTTCAAGACCAGTCCTTTCAATCCCCTTGTCTAAAGCAGGGGCAAGGCAGGGCTGACTTGGTAAGAACTTACCTTTCTGGCTTTCCAACGACTCCTCTCCCTGCCCATCATGCTCAATCTCAAAAAGACCCCTGGAGGACTGGAACTAGAATCTGTACAGAAACACCTCCTCTGGGTGTGTCTATGCAGGTGTTTCTGGAAAGGATTAAATAAGCAGATAGGCCCACCCTGAACGTGAGTGACACCGTTCCACCAACAAGCCAGCTTGATGGAGGTGGGTCTTGTATCTTATCTGTTGATTTCATTGGTTAATAATAAAGAAACTGCCTCGGCCCTCATAGGACAGAAAATTAGGTAGGCGGAGTAGACAGAGGAGAATGCTGGGAAAAAGAAGCTGAGTGAGTGAGTCGCCATGATGCTCCCACTCCAGACAGACGCAGGTTAAGATCCTCTCTGGTAAACCAACTCATGGGCTACACAGAATATTAGAAATGGGTTAGAACAATATGTAAGAGCCAATAAGAAACTGGACCTAGCCAGGCCAGGCAGTGTTTGAAAGAATACAGTTTCCATGTAATTATTTCGGGCATAAGCTAGCCATGAGGGCGGCCGGGTGCCGGGGACGCAGCCCCGCCGCTCTTATTTCAACACCAGCTGAACGCCAGTGTTCACCTCTCTCTCTGCTTCCTGACTCGGAATAAATGACCAGGAGTCTCGGGCTCCTGCTGCCACACCTTCCCCACCACGGTGGACTGTCCCCTCAAACTGTGAGCCCAAACAAACCCTTCCTTCCTTTAGTGGCTCCTGCCAGGCGTTTGTCACAGCAGTCAAAAAAGTGGCTAACACGATGTTGACCAGGGCTGGGCATAGGCCCATGTCAAGCCTGGTTACTAACTGAACTCAAGTGTTGAAGAGTGAGTCAGGTATCACTGGAATGGCAGAGGGAACCATTTAGAAGCAGAGAGTAGTTCACAGTGCTCCTTTGGGTGCCTTTGCTCCAAGCCTCTTGGAAATCATGGAGCCGCTACAGGAGGTCAAGAAGACCAAGTCTCCTCTGGTGTGATCTGCTTTTCCTCTGGGCAGCCGCGGGGCCAGACAATCAATGCACTAAATTGAACTTTACAAGTGACGGGATTTTTTTTTTAACTCCAATTATCCGCTGTTGACAATTCCATTACGGGGAGAGAGAGGAGTGTAAACTCGATCTAGGATTCTCTGGAGCAGAGCACTTATCTGGTTTTATGAGCCCATGAGAGACCATAATGTATGTTTTATGAGCCCATTCTCATTTTTAATCTGCTGTGATAAGATCACTGTGCTACAAGGACAGAGAACTCACTGACAAAACCAGCCCAGAAGAGAATCAAAGATACTGGCTTGGAGAGCCTTGGCTCTTTCAGCGGTTACCTTTGGTGGGAGTGGCCACTGGATAGGACCTCCTTAGGGTCCTTTCTCAACCAGGGCCCAGTTTTTTCATCCTTCCAGACACCATGTCATATGAATTCTGAAATGGTTACCATTGAAAGGGGGCACAGACTTCAGACAGTGACACAGTCAGTCACCTTAGCCCCTCTGGCAGGTTATAACAGCAATGACATTTCCCAGTTAGAGGCTGGTATATACACAGTCTAGAAGAATATAGCTTTCATATTCACAGAAGCAGTTTGAGGCACAGATATCAGATGCCAGATCTCACAGTCCCAGGCTGACCAGGTTCCCTACTCCATCCACCATCCCTGCTATGGGCTCTCTATCTCCAATCACCTCCCACTGGGGTCTCCCAGTCCTTTCTCAACTCAGTCCTTCCATCAGGAGAGAGCAAGTACTGCTGCGTGGATAGAGGCACACAATTCTTCCTGAATTTTGACTTGCTCCCCCTCTCCTTCCCAGCCTCCTTTGCAGCTAGGTCAAGTGGAAGTCAGATCAACAGTCTGAGGGAAAGAACGACCTGTGTTGCCTCTAGTTAAAGTGTTAGAATTGGAAACTGGAAATAAGCCTGGTCCCTAAGAGAGTATTGCAAAGGTTCTTCTAAGTCCCTGATACACAAGGGGCCTTTACTAAGTCACTGAAGCTTGGGGACAGCTTGTTCTCCATGATCAGAGTAGTGTGTTCCCTTGGAAGTGACAGGAAACAACCTTGTCTACAGCCCTCACTTTTTTTTAGCCCCTTATTTTGTTCTTTTGATTCCCTCTGTATATTCTCTGTCTCCTCCTCCTCCTCCCTTCTCCCTCCTCTGCCCTCCTCTTCCCCTCCCTCCCCTCCCTTCTTATCCATTCTCACTGTATACATAAAGAGTCAACTGGCAGTGGCTGTTGCTGGTTGACATCTCAGGATAAATGAGGAAGGAGGTGGGACTTTACTCTTGCTTCCGAGACACAAACAGGTCTGGCTGTTCTAGGGAAACAGCAGAGAAGAGCTTGTCAAACCTCTGATGTTGCAGAGGAAGAGGAGAATGGAGTGGCCTGCCTGGTTGTGCATGTTGTCTTGGTGACAGTCTGCCTGGAAGTGCTGTGTCCAGCTGTGTGTCAAGGACTCTCTGAAGGGTCTGAGAAGATAGGTTGGCACTTGCCGTACTAGCAAAGGGATGGAGAGAACCAGCTTCACCAAATCGTCCTCTGACTGCCACTTGCATGCTGTGGCACAAATCACACCCACTATAGAACTCTTTCTCTGTACCAGGCACTGGCTGCACTGGGGATTCTCTAGAAGTATCTCCACACACCACCATGTATGTTAGTACAGTCTCGGGAGATCAGGCAGTTGCCTGCCTACCCCATAATACTTGATCATATCCTCACTTGCCCATCCTGGTTCTAGAGCCTCTGGATCTCTGTTTTCAGAGACTCCTCCTGAGAATCCAGGCTACTGTTCAGACCTGGCAGCTTCCACCTTTTCTGTTGGACACGACAGTCACTGGCTTTATTGAACTCAGTTACTGTAAGGTGACTGAATATGTATGAGGTACTGATTTCCAGGGCTGAGGTGGTGGCTCAGTTGGTAAGTGCTTGCCACGCAAGCACAAGAGCCCGAGTTCAATCCCCAGAAGGTACAGAAGAAAGCCAGGAGTGGAAACACATGATTACTATTTATCCCAGCTCTGGAGGGCCTCACTGATGAGGCAACCTACCTAATCTTACGGGTCATTTCCAAGTCAGGGAATGAAACACTATCTGAAAAACGCAAGAGAGGAAAACCCTGTCTTAAATCAACAAACAAGCAAACAAACGAACAAAAACTCTACCAGGTATGTGACATCCAGACGGATGATACTCAAGACCGACTAACCTCTGTTGTCTATATCACACAGCTGAACACATGAGCACTTACACACACACACACACACACACACACACACACACACACACACCACAGTGTGCATGTAAAAGCCAGGGGACAACTTTGTGGAGTTGGTTCTCTCCGTCCCTTTGCCCACTGACCCATCTTCCCAGGCCCTTCGGAGAGTTTTTAACACACAGCGTGGACACAGCATTTCCAGGCAGACTGTCACCAAGTCAACATATGCCACGGCTCGGGTCCCTCCATTCTCCTCTTTCTCTACAACACCAGAGGTTTGACAAGTTCCTCTGTGCCGTTTCCCCAGAAAATCCAGACGTGTGTGTGTGTGTGTGTGTGTGTGTGTGTGTGTGTGTGTGTGTCTGAGGAGCAACAGTAAAATTAAAAAGTAAAAAGATACCCTTCTCATTTAACAAGAAACAACCAGCAGCAACCTCTGCTGGGTTTAGGTATACGGTGAGAGGATGGCATGCAGGGAGGGGTCGGGGGAGGTGGACGGGTGAGTACAGAGGGACCAGGAAGGCCCCAAAAGGGTGAGAATGGAAAGGTACACAAAGCACGCGAGTACAAGGCTGCTCCCCCATGAATTTCTGGTGAAAAGGAAGCGCCTCAAAGTTTACAGATGGACTCAGTGGCCCCTTGAAGTTAGCCCGTGGACACAGGTTTTTTCCCTCCAAACGGAGGGGGCGGGGAGTGCAATGAAAAGGAAGATTTAAAAGCCACAAACACACAGAGCAGAGATTGCAGATACGGAACAATAAATGTCCTGGTCAAATTGCCAATCCGAGTGTCTGTATTAGGCTGCGTTTGTAGTCTCCGCATGTTGAGTGATGGAGCGGCCCGATTGTGACGGGGAAGTCACACAACAATGAGGCCCCATGTTTTGTTTCCAGTTTTCAAAGGCTCTCCCTTTCTTCCCCTCCTGGTGATAAGGCCCAGGAAATGGTTAGTGACATGCTCGTGGGAACCTCTGGAAAAGAATGCACTGGTATCAATGGTGCAGCCACAGGCCCAGGAGCAGAGACGGGGGAGGGGGAGCTGAAGGTTCCCAGTGTGGGCTGTAGTGGTGAGATAGCATTGAGGAGGCCGCCGGAGCCCCGAGCCCCTAGTCTGGGGACCGGGCCCCTTTATTCCGCCAGAATGGGTGGAAGGCCAGACAATGTACTGCTATATTTGGTTTGACAACAAAGGCCTCAAGAAAGATTTGCTAGTGTGGGGATGGCCGGGTAGGCGGTACAAGAATCCCGCACAATGTAGGCTTTGCAAAGGTATTTAGCGAGGTCCTTTGTGCCAGGAGCGTGCCAGGGTATGGATATGTCCTGATCGCTAATGTTTTTTTGTCCAGGTCAGGTTCTGTTTGTTAGAGTAAACTCCCTAGGCAGATCTCAGAAGTGCCGGGTACCCTGATGCCCCATGGCTCAGCTATGGCTGCTATTCTTCCACGCTGCCCAGGCTCGTTTAAACCCAGAACCCTAAACAAGGACAAGCAAAAGCAGGTCCCGTGCAGAGGCACAAAAGTATACTAACGAGAAAGAGGCAGCTGCAGTTGCAAGTATATTCTGGGCATCCAATTATGAAGTTTATTGAAGAGTCTCACACACCTGGAAGCTGGGTAATTCCACAATGGCCACTTGCAGCACCGGAAGCCAGAGAAACCGGCAGATGCAAGCTTCAAGACACTGGGTACCGGAAGAACAAGAGGAACCAATTGGGCAGCCTCATTCCAAGGCTGAGGGCCTGGAGCAGCCTAGAGTGCCTCTTGCTCATTCCATTTTCAGTGGTGGGTAAAATAGAATTTGATGTCCATGGTGAAGGCAACAGAAGAAACATGCTTGAGAAGTTGGCCTGATGCCCACAGACTGGCCTCGTCTCTTCTTGCCATGCATGGACGTTCCCTGCCTAATCGATGCACAGCCCTGATTCAGGGTAGATCCTCCACACAGTGGACTCACTTAAATGCCAGTTGAGCCAGCAAATACCCTCACAGATGCACATAGAAATGAGTTTTACCAACTTTCTCAATATTTATCAATCCAGCAAAGTTGAAAAATCAAGACGAATCTTCATTTCTAACCAGAGAGAAAACACCATAAGGGCCCAGTCCTGCTCAAGAAGGCTGGCAAGGGTCTAGACAAGCAAGTTTCAGATCTTGGGATTTCTAAAAAACATGATCTAAACCGAAGACAATAACCTGAGAAATGAGGGTTACAGGGTACTGCAGTCCAGAGTTGCTCAGCTGTATTGGGGGAGGGGGTGTTTTGGTGTAGAAATGGGGACTACTGCTTGTGAAGAACTTTGGCACATGTAGGCCAGGTATGAAGCACCGCTGACTATTTTAAACCTCAATTCTGCCTATTTATTGTTTGTTTGAGCCTGGTAAATTTTATTGGGTTGCTTTTAAACTAGTTCGAGAAAATAATATGATAATAAGCAAACTGGGGCTGGGACAGGAGACAATGTAGTCCCTTCTGGGATCATGGAACAACAGGCAGAGGCCCCTGCCAATGCTGCAGAAAGACAGAAAAATGAAACTCAATGGGAGGGGAGCCCCCTAGTCAAGGAATGCTTCCTTCCCACAAACAGCCTTCCGAATAAGAATTAACTCCATGGGACTGGTGCAATGACTACCTTCAGAGAGGGTGTCCCCAGTGCTGAGCTCATCGCCAACACCATAGAAGGTTCTGGAGCATCCCTAGAGATTTTCAACCTTGCTGTTAAATTCTACCTACCCCACCCACCCGTCCAGTCCTACGACAGACTCATTCACTCCTAAGTGTCAAAGATTGGCCCAGTGATAACCAAGCGTTTAGTGTCTAAGGAGTTGAGTCTTCAGATTAGTAAGGGAGGCAGTAGATTGAACATAACAACCAATACTAAGTCAGAAAGGAAGTATTTAGGGTACCTCATGAGAGGGAACATCAAATCCTACCCAAAAAAACATGTCTTCATAGGGAAACTAGTATTTAGCAAGTGAGTTTGGTCTATTTTATGCATAGAATTATAGCCCCCTTTCCAAATTTTTATGTAGTAATTTCCAACCCCACCCTCAAAATTCTGATCATATTTGGAAATATGTGCCACAAAGAAGTGATGAAGTAAGAATAAACTCATTATGGTGGACCTTAATTCAAAGTGGCTGACATCCTTATACAAGGAGAAAATATGTACATAGAGTAATACTAAGAGAAGACAATGTGGAACCACGGGGAGGAGATGGATACTGGTCATCTACCAACAGGAAGACACCTTGGAGCACATTTCTCTTATGGTCCTCATCAGAAGCCAATCCACTGTCACCCTGATACTTTATTTTATGTGTATGAGTGTTGGATGGTGCATGTATGGAAGTGTATCACACGTATGCAGTGCCTTGAAGTCCAGAAGAGGGTATCAGATCCCTTGGGTTTGTTCGTAAGCTTCCAACAGGAAATAATCTTGGGTCCTCTGGAAGAACAGCAACAGCAGTCACAGGTTTGTTTGTTTATTGACAGAGTTTCTCTGTGTAACTTCCCTGGCTGTCCTGGAACTCACTCTATAGACCAATCTGGCCTTTAACTCATAGAGATCCACCCGTCTCTGCCTTCCAAATTCTGGGATTAAAGGTGTGCACCACCATCGCCTAGCTGCATGAGTCTTTTCCCAGCCCCCACTGTCACCTTGATGATGAACTATAAAGAAAGTTATTTCTGTCGTTTATGCTGATGAGTCTGTGGTACACTGCCATAGCAGCCCTAGCTCACTGGTCACTTTATCACTCCAAACGCCGTGACATTCTTTGCAGGAAAGAGTTCTAGGTATAGGCTTGGCACATAGAGGGGCCTAGTAAGTGCTGAACTGAAAGAATAGCAGCTTGTTTTTTCAGTTATATCAATGTCAAGCAAAACATGCAAACCACAGAGAAAACAGCTCTGTTCCTAACTGGTACCCAACTTCAATCTCTGTTTTCATTACCTTGTATTAGATATTCTAATTGCTGTGACCAAATATCTGACAAGAAGCAACCCAAGAGTAGGGTTCACTTGGGTTTAAGATTCAGAGGAACATAGCCCATCACGGTGGGACAGGGATGAGCCAGTACCAGATTGTATTCTCAGTCAGAAAATAGGGAAACAGGAATGCTGGTGTTTAGCATGCCTTCTCCCTTGCTCCTTACTATCCAGCCTGAGATGTCAATCTATGGGATAGCATTGCATTTAGTGTGGGTTTTCCCTCTTCAGCTAAACATCTCTGGAAACATCACACGCATGTCTATCGGTATGTCTCCTAAGTGTTTCTAAATCTAATGAAGTTAATAATGAATGTTAATTACTGTACCTTTGTGCAGTTAGTTAGTAGGCTAGTATTGAGAAGTAATTATGAAGAAGAAGAAAATCCTCCTCCATCTAGGGTCAGATTGAAATGAAGAAGTTAATACCATCCTCTCCCAATGTTATTTTGTACCTGTCTGGTCATTTCTCAGCCTTCTACCTTCAACAACCATCTCCAACTTAGCAAAGCTTCTGGAACTATCCATGACTTGACCATGGTCCCAACCCATTATTCAGTATCTGGAAAATACCACCAAGTCTTGCAAGGAAAGGAGATGTCACCAGGATACTCTAGATCCCTCACTAATGTAAGCGTCCCCCTCCACTGATATAATTATGGTTTAATATTTAAAAATACAGTCCCCCCAACTTGTACACCAAGAGAATTTCCAGAGGCATGCATGAGCCCACTCTTGGTCTGACCATCAGTAAAGGACTCAAAAAATTTTAATTGGCTTAGTCAGTGTGTTTGTCAGTAACTATTCTCACTTGGATCATTTCAACATCTTCGTCAGTCACAGGCCCATACTGCAAGACAAGTTCCACACACAATGGGCCAAAGTTGATGACTTTAAAGATCTTGCCTTTAGTACATCTGCTGGAGGACTAAGACAGGGCACATGAGCCAGAAGAATAGAAGGGGTACCAGGAAGAGGGCCTTAGGGCAGATGTTCAGAATAATAAACTGAACTCCCTCCTGTTGACCCTTGGTAGTATTCCTGGTCCTGGGATGAACTAGGGCTGACACAAACAGCTGGATCCCCAGGAAACTATGAGGAGTTTCAACATCTAATTGGCAAGCAGCCAGCTACTGGCAGTGATGAGTGATCAGAAGATGAAGAGCAAGTGTGCGTGCTAATGAGGGCTGGGGAATGAGCCAAGAAGTCACATAGTAGCATCTGCCTCAGTAGGACAGTGGTGAAGGCAAACACGGCGGGTAAAATCCATGTACATTCCCATACACATGTGCACACACACCAGTACGGGTAACATATGCTTCTATTAGCATGGAAGGCATAGCTCTATGCTGTGGCACCTGCACGCAACACACCAGGCAAGAGCCACAGGCATGATTGATATACATATGAAATCTAGCATGTTTATAATGATCATGAACACATGAATGCATGGATGTTTTTATGATTCCATCCACCAGAGAACATTACTCTAGGGAGTTATGTCACATGGAAGTTATGTCAGACTAATTACAGTATAAGAAAGTCACCTTTCCTCGGGGCTTATATCCTCCTCATCATTTTAGAGTGTCCTCCCAGGGCCCAGAAGAAGCAGATGCTTTTACCCTTCAGGTGAGGGTTTCTTCATCCTCCCTGTAGACCCTTGTTAAAAGCAGATGAGAACTGCCCTTGGTTACTCTGGAAGCCACAAAGCCCCTCTCATTAGATTAACACCACCGTTATTGGTTTTAGGGACAAAATGACAATATAATGTGTGTCAAAAAGAAAAAAAAAGAACAGCAGACCTGTAATCAGAAGATTTAAATCCTTATGGGTATATATGACTAACTTCCTCTCATATTTCGTCGAAATGGTTGTAAAAAGGTGTGTTCTGGGGCTCCAAATAGGCTCCAAAAGAAAGAGAACCACATTTGGTCAATAGTGTGAGTCAGGATCAAAAGAAGTGTGTGTGTTAATCACAGTTGTCTAAAGAAATAGAACTGACAGAATACATAAAATATTAAATAGATATTAATACACATATATTAAAGGGTGTTTTATTAGATTATAGGATATAGTCTGTCTCACACTGGGAAGGCTAAGAACTGGTAGCTCTTCAGTCCATGAGACTGGATGTCTCAGCAGGCCCTGTGTGACCTTGAAGGCCTGGAGGATGCTGGTTTCAGTTTGCACTGGAAGCATGAAGAAACTGCTTCTACTATTAGTGAAGGATGCTGCAACAACAGAGAGATGAACATGCCTGCAAGAGTGGGGGCATGCAGGCAAAGCTTCCTTCTTCCACAGCTCTTTATCTGGCCTGCCACCAGAAGGTGCTGGCCACATTGAAGGTGGGTCTTCCTGCCTCAAACCATCTAACCAAGAAAATCCCTTACAGGAATGCATGGCAGCTTATGTTCTGGTTGATTCTAGATGCAATCGAGCTGATAGTCAAAGTTAACCACCCTGGGGTGTGCTTGACACGTACATTCACAATAAACCTTAAAGTGTGTATCGCGATGATCCTCATTCAGGATCTGGAGGATCAGTGGCATCAGTGAGGACAGGGACGACACATACAGCTCTTTCTTCTCTCCCAGCTCTTCTTCAAAGTTACGGAAACCTCTGGATTTCTTATAAGATGCATTGTGACCTGGATGAGACTCAGTTTATCGTCTGTCTTTGAATGGGAAGATGTCCTTCAGGATCCCCGAAGCCATGCAATAAAGCCTCATCCTGTGATCATGCAGAGAGCTCCAGGGCTTTCCAGCCTGTGTTCTGTTCTCTGTGGAGCATCCTCTGCAGCTCTGTGGAACAATGTGCTTGCCTTTCCATTTCTAGGGTAGCCCCAGATGCTGAACAGCATCTGGATCCTCTAAGCCCTGGCCGTGACTCAAAGGGATGTGAGGGTGAGAACTGAGTAGGACTGAGGCCCCTCGCCATTATAACACAACTCAGATGCAAACAGGGAATCTAATTAAGGAAGTCCTTAATTTCTGCCTCCTGATAGCTCAGCCCTTTTTCATTAGGCCAGACAAATTCTCAAGAGTAACTGAATTTTTCTAATGTGCCAGACAGTAGACATTACAGCTCAGGTTGCTTATGCCATTTAGTATATTTCATTTGCCTATTAGATAAATAATATCTGCATTTTAAAAGTAAACAAGCAGGAAAAACCGGGCAGTGGTGGTGTACACCTTTAATCCCAGCCCTTGGGAGGCAGAGGCAGGTGGATCTCTGTAACGGCGTAAGCGAATGCAGACAGATTGTCAAAATATAGACAGCTTTAATGGAGGAATAGACTTACAGAACCACTGTTCCCGCGGAGACCAGGAAAGCAGAAGAGCGCTGGGAGCACGCTCACCAATTTTATAGGAGAACTTTAGCCTGAGGCGAACACGCCCCCTAAGGGGTGGGACTTATCCCTACAGATCTCT
Source organism: Alexandromys fortis (assembly GCF_014885135.2). Classification (NCBI taxonomy): domain Eukaryota; kingdom Metazoa; phylum Chordata; class Mammalia; order Rodentia; family Cricetidae; genus Alexandromys; species Alexandromys fortis. The sequence goes on along the minus strand of NW_026067926.1, from coordinate 10,396,448 downwards.
GTGAGTTCGAGGCCAGCCTGTTCTACAAAAGTTAGTTCGAGGACAGGCTCCAAAGCTACAGAGAAACCCTGTCTAAAAAGAAAAAAAAAAGGAAATAAGCAGAAGAGAGGCCAAACTAAAGCAAAGGAAAAGTTGATCAGGAGTCAGTACCCTACATTGGACTGGTTCTCCTATGACAGAGGCCATCGTACTTCTTCACTTCTCACTGCAAACCAAGCACAGCCTCTCCATGGCCATTTCCAAATGAGAGTGAACCCCATCAATCAATATCCTCCCTGGAGTGGTAGATCTGACCTTTAAAATAAAGGAGAGAAGTATTTTGAGAGCTGTGCTGCAGGAAAGACCTCCACACACCCAGCCAGGGCTCCAAACAGCACCACAATGTTTCTGAAAGAACTGGCGGTGACAAGAGAAACCAGAAAATACTATGTGGAATGTGTGTCCTACACTCAAACATGTTCATAACTTGCCAACACACAGCTCATTTTCCATAGTCTTAAACAAGACCCAGAGACGCATGAAACTCAAAATGTGCAAATGCAAATCTGTCCAGTATATGAAAAATTACAGGAAATTACAATGCAAACTATGATCAAAATGCTTAGAACAAAACTGAGTGCACCAATGAGAAATGTAAGGCTGCCTTCTGGAAAGGACGTGGCTATTACTCTCAGGATCTCAGAGCAGCTGGACTCACCTACATAAAATCAAGCCAATCAAAGTTCCACAAAGATGGGGTAGATGATTTCTGGCCCCCACCTTTTCTTGAGAAGCCACTGGGTGTTGATCATTGCTAAGAGAAGAATTATCCTTTTGGGGGGCCATGGTCACTGGTAGGATTCCAGGGCCCTAGTGGATGGCCTCAAACCTCTTCATACACAGGCAGCGCTAACTGGTTATTAAAATTATAAAAACAAAAAAACAAACTGTTGGGAGGGGGTACATTGGAGGATATATGGGGAGACTTAGAAGGGATAAACAAAAGACAGATGTGATCAATTTTCATTGTACACTTGTAATTTCATCTCAAGGATGATTTTCTTTCTTTCTTCCTTCCTTCCTTCCTTCCTTTCTTCCTTCCTTCCTTTCTTTCTTTCTTTCTTTCTTTCTTTCTTTCTTTCTTTCTTTCTTTTTCCTTTTCTTCTTTTTTTTGAAACAGGGTTTCCCTGTCTATTTCCAGCTGTCCTGGAATTCATTCTGTAGACCAGACTGGCATCAAACTCAGAGATCTGTGATCTGCCAGCCTCTGCCTCCCATGTATTGGGACTGAAGGCATGCACCACAATCTTCTGGCAAAAAATGATTTTTTTGGTAAAAGGTGAAAAAAATAATAATCTAAACTCACAGGAGAATAGATATTCTGTAAATAATATCCCACATAAATAGCACAGATTTTTGGAATCATCAAAGATATTATAAGAAGTAAGACATAATATATTTGACACAAACAAAAATATGGGAACTTTCAGAAAGAAGTAGAAGACATAAAAAAAAACTAGTAGAAATTTCAGGAACTGGAAATGCACTATTGAAATTAAAGGCTCATGGGGTTGACTCAATAGCACAAATGAGAAAGAAAATAAGGACCACGAGGTGATTGAATAAACACTGTTGATTTCCATCCCTGCCAAGATGCACTCTCGGCAAGCATTCCATCCTCAACCCTCTGGTTCTTTTCCACCTCCTCTAGCTTCAGGAGTCCCAGTCCCTGGGTGAATAGGAAGAAACTGGCACAACTTTGGGATATACACCATGCTGGGTTGCCTTCCTAGATTGTAGAGCATGCCCACCCATGCTGCAGAAGTACGGAGCATCTTTGCAGTCAGTGTCTAACACCAGACTGCCCGTTTGGCTACCAGCATGGTCCTCTGTCCTGGTCTTGGTCTTTGGCTTTAAGGGTCCTTTGCCCACTTCATTTTTCCTCTTTGGCAAACTTTTTTTCCTGACTTTTCAGTTTAATAACCTAAGCATTATCCTCCCTGATTTGACCTCAAATCCTCTCTAAAGACTGGTTCGCACTTAGATTGAATTTCCACTCCTGGATGCATGCACAGGATACATTAATCCAAGTGCCCCTGCTGCAATTAGCTAGCACCTCAGTGTGTGTGTGTGTGTATGTGTGTGTATGCATGCACACTTGTAAGTATATGTGTTGGGAGCAGGACAGAAAGATATTAAATGGCCCAAGTCTGAATCTTACCTCCTTGCTTTAGACGATGTATTAGATGTATGACTGGGACAAGTTATGCTCCACTCTGCTCCTGTTTCTTCCTCTGTGGTCTGTACGTCTCTAGCTCACTGTTTTAAAACAACTTGTGCAGTAGGTGGTTCTGTGGTTACAAATTATGGTCACAAAATATTCCCAAGTGCTTCTCACTCTCCTCCTCCTCCTCCATCTTCACCTTTGGGCAACATAGTAAAGTTGAGTTTCTCAGCCCTTTTGTGAAATGGTAGGGTCATAAGATGAACTCTACCTCATAAATTGTAACCAGAAGTGATGTGTTTCTCTTGTATTTAAGTAAACAATCTCTTAGAACTGTCTTCTTGCCTGCCACAAAGGACATATTCCCAATATCCGCTACCTAGTATCCCTGATTTATACCCAGCAAGAGAGTCAACTATCCTTGTGAGATAAATCAATCAACAGAATCAATCAGCCTCATGGGGCCAAATAAATAAGATTTTGGGGTTATTTGTCACACAGCACAACATGACCTATACTGACTCAGTTGTCAAAAATGAGATAATTTATGTAAAAACTCATCTGTCCAATATGTCCACACATCTAGAACACTCAATTAATTTTAACATTAACCATCTATGTTACTGCAACTCCCTTTGGCATTGTTTGCATGAATACAGGTGTGTACATATTCCTGTTTTTCTCTTACTGCACCAAACAACTAATTAACCTCCGATTTTTGGCACTCAAGTGGTAAAGTGAAGTGTAGCTTTAAAGGCTCAAGACAGTTGTGGTAGTCTCTTGACCTAAGGAAATCCCAAAGGCGTGCTCTGATCTTAGTGTCACTCACAGACTCAGTAAATATGCCCTATGCATTTTAACAGGCAAGTCCTACTATCAACCTATTATTAATGCAGCTTTCCCAAAGTAGGCTAAAGCAAAAACAGAAAGGGAGGTGGGTCCTTCAGCCAAGCATGAGAGGGTGGGTTGGATCATCTTTCCCCACAGTCTCAATGATGGTTGGTCTGTGGAGACCACCGAAGACCTCCAATTAATTATTACTGGGGTACATAAAATCATAAACAAAATTCCTTATAATAAATTTTTCAAATGAGATCAAATGTTTTATTTACAGTGCTGACCCATTTTGGGCTTTAAAATCTAGAAACAAAAACAAACTTTTTTTTTTCAACCAGATGGGGAAAGTCCTTGATAGCTTTTCTTTCTCTGCTTCTGAGGAGTACATACTGTGTGTGTGTGTGTGTGTGTGTGTGTGTGTGTGTGTGTGTGTGAGAGAGAGAGAGGGCAGGCCAGGCTCTGTGAGCTAGAAGAGTAAGCCCCTCATTTGTTGTTGAGAGGATTCAAGCTGTACAGATCTCTTTACTCAGGGATGGGGAAAACAATTTCTTGCTGAGGGTCAGATATTTTGCTCCTGAATATAGCATGGCTCTTGGATGGAAAACAAAACATATGTAAAAGGTAAACTTCTGTAGTGAAAAAGCTTCCAGTGCTGGAGAGATGACTTGGTGGGTGCCAGCATAAAATATACTGGTCTTGCAGACACTGAAGCTTGGTACCCAGCATCTACATTAGGCATCTCACAACTACCTATAACTCTAGCTGAAGGGGATCCAACACCCTCTTCTGGACTCCATGGGCACTGCATTCACATGTAAATAATCATACACATATTCACATAACTTAAAATAATAGTAATAATAAAGACAATTCTTTCAGACAATTTTCTGTAGCTAAAATTACAGATCCAATTGACATGAGCATTCTACAAAGGAAATAAACAAAGAAGAGATGGATTGAAATTCCATGTCTACTTGCCTTTTGTCTACCTGTAACATCATAAAGTGCTTTATGAGCCTTGGGAAAGGGGTGCCATATAGAAACACCCCTGTTCTCACAGTCTTGAATTTGGACTTGTGATACCAGTCACTAAACTGTCCTTATCTGTTTACTGGCAAATCTGTGGATGCAGATTTCAGGAAAGATGGAATGAGGAAACCAGATAGATACTAGTTTAAGAAAAAACTCTGAGGGTAACATTGTTGCTTTCTAGTGAGTGTTATCAGTATAAAGACCCATGTTCTTGTGCTCTTATAGATGTTGTATAAAATCACTATAAATTTGGTGACTTAAAAAGACATAAATGTCTCAAAAAAAACAAAAACAAAAACAAAAAAAAACTCCACCATAATTGTGTTGTTATAGCTATGGAGAAAAAAATAAACAAAACCTTTATTTCTATGAAAAAAATGTTTTAGAATTGTTCATCCTCCAGAGTCTCTAGTAGAAGATTCATTTCCTGTATTTCCCAGCTTCTAGTACTCATTAGTTTATGGTTGTATCATGAAAATCCCTGCCATCATTCTCTCAGGGCCTTCTAGTCCTCCATCTAGTCCCTTCCCCCTCTGTCTTCTTTTATAAATTTGTCTGGGGTGGTGTGTAGGCCTATCTGCATAATCCATGATTACCTCTTAAGTCCTTAACTAGTCACAGATACAAGAGCATTTCTCCTTTTAAAAAAGCATTTACTGTTCATAGAAACAAGAAGTTGTTATTTTCTAAACAAAAGCATAAGAGTCAAATATGACCCAACTGTGGAATCCTTGGTTTTCACCTACACCATCTTTATTTCTTCTGGGTTCAGGAAACTGATCACTAGAGAGAGACTATCCATACCAGGAAAAAAAATCTGTTCCATTAACCCTGAAATGGTGTCATTTAACCCATCCAAGTGGAACTACAAATTATGAATGAGTGATGAGAGCAAGGATGAATGTGTCTAGACTCTAGGAGATTCACTGGGCTTGCCAGCTGGCTATCCCAAACTTAGTAGAGAAGGTTACTTCAGGAGCTCCTTCTGCTCCTTCAGCTAATAGCCTTTAAGATACCAGCCCACTTGGGTATGGTCTCTTTTGCTTTAAAAAGCAGTGGTAACCATGTGCGCACTCTCTCTTGCTTCAGGTTTCTGCTTCCGTCTACTAGACTCCTGTCCTGGTTGTGCAGAGGGCTGTTGTTTAGGGTGGTGATCTGTAAGTTTTCCCTTTAAATAATTAACCCTTTTATTAATCATAATTCCAAACTGGTGTGGGATTGTTTTGTCACTTACACCTTCATCTGGTGCCCAACGTGGGGCAGGTGGTGTTGGTGCATGCCTTTAATCCCATCACTTTGCAAGTAGAAGCAGGTGGATCTCTGTGAGTTCAAAGACAGCCTGGTCTGTAACGGCGTAAGCGAATGCAGACAGATTGTCAAAATATAGACAGCTTTAATGGAGGAATAGACTTACAGAACCACCGTTCCCGTGGAGACCAGGAAAGCAGAAGCGAGCCCTGGGAGCACGCTCGCCAAATTTACAGGAAAACTTTAGCCTGAGGCGAACACGCCCCCTAAGGGGTGGGACTTATCCCTACATCTCCCCCTTTTGTCTAAATAAGACAGAACTAAACCAAATACAACTATATACAATAATAACAAATACATATAACAAACAATATTGAGAATCAAAAGTTTTGCTAAACATTCTATCTCAAGGAGTCTAAATAATGTAGAGAGTAACTACAATTATATAATCTTCAACTCCATCAAAGATCCGAGAAGGGAATAAATATTACTTAACAAACGAGATATATCCAAAATGTGTAACAATTGACAAAGACAACTGACTACCTGGGCAATCACCCAAAGTCTCGTTTGCAATGTTGAGTCAACCAACTTTGGCTAAGGCCTAACATAACTGACATACCATTATTAAAGGCAAGGAACTTTTCAAAACTATCTTACCCTGTCTTGGCAGGATATGACAGTCCTGTTGTATCCATTGATGCACGCTCTGTATCTTTGTCAGTGGTTGAGGTATGGGCTTTTCTTAACCCAAAGGCCAGTTCTGCCAAGAAGACAAGCTCCCAGTGGAGTGTCTTTGGTGCTCAACGTTCTCTCGGGAATAGAGCGGTGTTGCCAGGAGCAATTGTGTCTCACTATCACGAAACTCTGAGTTATATTAAAGGCCATATTCTACAGCTCTCCAAAGAGGTTGAAGATTATCTATCTATACTGAGTATAATCTCTATATATCTAAAGAACCTGATTAGTCTAATTACAAATGACAAACTTAGATGACTATTAATCTATATAATTCTCAATATCTATCTAACTTAAAGACTAAAACAATAAACAACTGTGCAATATATGAAGACAATGATCTTCATCTGTAAACAATGTCATTACATATCAAATGTAAACAATGTTATTACATAAATAGTATCAGAGGTAGAAATGTACATTGTGATATGGTAGATGTATCAATACAATATAAGCATATTCTTATACAAAAATAGAGGTAGGAACACTCACATTCAATATTCAATATGTCAATATACAGAAAACAGTACCAATACAATTTTCTAAAAACAGTAACTCACAAATACCAATCATCCCATCAAACCAGTTAATCCCCCCCCCTTTTTTTTTTTTGAACATACCCCTAATTCCATAAAACATCTCCCCATCCCCTCAACCCCAAACCAACCACTAAAAGATGTCCCTAACCCTGAGGGCAAACTCTGTTGGGAGAGGGGACGTCGTCCTCTAAGATTGCTTCAAGCTGACATGGGGGCGATGTTCTCCTTAGGGGCTCCTGTGAAAGCAAATGATGGTAAAATTCCCAAATTAACCTTTGACCTAAGAAAATTATAACTAGTCCCTGAGCACTTTGAGAAGGTCCGGCCAGAGTGTTGTCAAAAATGTGCACCATTCGAAATTGTCTTGTGCAGTTGGTACCAAAAAACAGGTCTCATATTAGCGCGTAAAAAAGAGAAAAAGAAAAAAAATATTCATGACGTCATAAAAACCAGGTTGAGTTGATGTTGTGGGGCCCCATCTTCATCCTGGAAACTTCAAAAATTACTGTAGGGAAATTTGTTGCTTGTTATGGGAAATTTAAACATTAACAACAAGGACATATTCTGACATATAAAGAAAGACACAGATATGAGGAAAAGCAAAGAAAGTTTATCAAGTATATAATTATCCTCATTCTGTCCCATTTCATGGCTCCTGATCTGAGACAGAAACTCTGAGATATCTCTTATCAACAGGCTTGGAATTGAAGAGGGACTGAGCCATAGTCCAACTCCAAAACCAGCTCTACATATTTATAAAGAAGCGTTCAAAGAGAAAAAAGAAAATATATATATAATCAATACTTACTCATGTTACTGTTGAGTCTTAGTGGGTCGTAACTATTTTCCATCCATCAGTTATTAAATATTCAGGGTCCCTTAAATTCTTTGAAGATCAGTATTTTCCTGTGGAGATAAAAAAAAAAAAAAACCCTGCCCCCAACCTACCTGAATTCCTTACCATCAGTATGCTCGCCATCCTTGTGAATGAATTGTTATTTATCTTTTCCAAATGGCTTTTCTTCTTCATACCGAACCTTTATTAATTTTGACGGTATCCACAATTGTTCCTCACCTGTGGAGATAAGAGCAAAACCCCTTCCCCAACGCAGCACATCTCCTGGCTTCCATTGTGAGGTCAGCACATCCTTGAAATAAACTGGTTGATTTAGTTCAGTAGACTTTTCCATTATCCAATGTCTTTCTGCAGCCGTTGTCCCCTTCTCATTAGCGTTAAGAAAATTCAAGGTTAACAAAGCATTATGTAACCTATTTCTGGGGGTGTTTTCCACCCCTTTCTGTTTATTCAACATATCCTTTATAGTTCGATTTGATCTTTCTATGACTGCTTGACCTGTAGGATTGTATGGTATACCTGTAACATGCTTGATATTGTAATAGTCAAAAAACCGTTTCATTTTCCTAGAGGCATAAGCAGGACCATTATCTGTCTTTATTTGTGTAGGTATACCCATGATAGCCATGACTTCTAATAAATGAGTGATTACTGAATCAGCTTTTTCTGAACTTAAAGCAGTTGCCCACTGAAAGCCTGAATAAGTGTCAATGGTGTGGTGAACATACTTCAATTTGCCAAATTCTGCAAAGTGAAACACATCCATCTGCCAGATTTCATTCCTTTGGGTGCCCTTTGGATTAGCCCCTGCAGGCAGTGGCGTTTGGTTATAGAAAGAGCAAGTAGGGCATTTCTTTACAATCTCCTTAGCTTGTTGCCATGTGATAGAAAACTCTTTCTTCAAACCTTTGCTATTAACATGATGTTTTTTATGAAATTCAGAGGCTTGTAGCACACTACCAATCAATAATTGATCAATTTCTGCATTACCTTGTGCTAGAGGACCTGGCAGACCCGTATGGGATCGGATGTGTGTTATGTACATAGGGCAAAGCCTGTTCCTGATCAAATCTTGAACCTGGATAAACAATGAGGTTAGTTCTGTATCATCAGGTATAAATTCAGCAGTTTCAATATGTAAAATAACTCTTTCTGCGTATTGTGAATCAGTAACTATATTAATAGGTTCTCTAAAATCCCTTAGCACCATAAGAATGGCATATAATTCTGCCTTCTGGACAGAATCATAAGGACTTTGTTCCACCTTACCCAAGTCTTCCGATTTGTAACCTGCCTTCCCTGTTTTATTGGCATCAGTATAGAATGTACGGGCTCCAGTTATTGGAGCATCACGGACGATTCGAGGAAGGATCCAAGAAGTTCTCTTTATGAAGTTAAGCCTCTTGCTTTTTGGATAGTTGTTATTAATGTCTCCCAAAAAATTAGCACAAGCTCTTTGCCATGTTTCATTATCTTCCCATAATTTCTTTAGTTCATCAGCAGTGAAAGGCACTATAATTTCTGCTGGGTCTATGCCTGCTAGTTGACGAAGTCTCAGCTTGCCTTTTATAATTAACTCAGAGACTTTTTCCACATAAGTTTTCAGTTTTTTACTTGGTTTATGTGGTAAAAAGATCCATTCCAAGATAATATCATCTCTCTGCATTAAAATTCCTGTAGGAGAAATTTTGGATGGTAATATGACGAGAATACAATCGAGCTCTGGATTCACCCTGTCCACATGTGCCTGTTGTAATTTTTCCTCAATTATTGTCAGTTCCTTTTCTGCTTCAGCTGTTAATTCTCTGGGACTGTTTAAGTCTTTATCACCTTCCAAGGTTTTGTTCAAATGAATTATTAGATCAGGTGTTATCCCAACAGCTGGTCGTAGACTGGAAATGTCTCCTAACAGTCTTTGAAAGTCATTAAGAGTCCGTAGGCGATCTCTCCTAATTTGTGCCTTTTGTGTCTTAATTTTTTGCAAACCTATTTTATAACCTAAATAATTAACAGAATCTCCCTTCTGTATCTTCTCAGGAGCAATTTGCAATCCCCATTTAGGTAAAAGTATCTTTATTTCTTCAAACAGTCTGTTCAAGGTATCCATGTTTGAATCGGATAACAAGATGTCGTCCATGTAGTGGTATATTATAGATTTGGGAAATTTCTTGCGTATTATTTGCAATGGTTGGTTCACAAAATATTGGCACAAGGAGGGGCTATTTAACATACCCTGGGGGAGGACGGCCCAGTGGTACCTCTTGGAAGGTTGAGAATTGTTGTAAGTAGGCACCGTGAAGGCAAATTTTTCTCTATCTTCTTTTTGTAAAGGTATGGTGAAAAAACAATCCTTTAAATCAATAACTATAAGAGGCCATCCTTTTGGTAATAAAGAGGGCAAAGGGATTCCAGATTGCAGAGGACCCATAGGTTGAATAACCTTGTTGATAGCTCTGAGATCTGTCACCATTCTCCATTTACCTGATTTTTTCTTAACCACAAATACAGGAGAATTCCAAGGGCTGGTAGATTCTTCTATATGTCCAGCATCTAATTGCTCTTGTACCAGCTGTTCTAAAGCCTGTAACTTTTCCTCAGCTAGAGGCCATTGCTTTGTCCATATTGGTTTCTCAGTCAACCATTTTAGAGGCAAGGCTGTTGGTATCTCTGAAGGGGCTTCAATTACTTGTTCTTGTATGGCCCGAATGGCCGGTTTTCTCCGTTTGTAATATCTTTTAATATTATTCTCAGAAATATAGGCTCTAGAAGTAGCAGGAATGTTAATTTGGGTATTCCATTGTTGTAATAGGTCACGACCCCATAAATTCATTGCAATATTGGCTACATATGGCCTTAATTTTCCTATTTGTCCCTCAGGCCCTATACATTCAACCCATCTTGTGCTCTGTCTTACTCGAGATAGGGTTCCAATTCCCAGGAGCTGAACATTTACATTCTGAAGAGGCCAATACGGATGCCAAGATTCTGGGGTAATGATACTTACATCAGCACCTGTGTCCAGCAGGCCAGTAATAAAAATGCCATTTACACACACTCTCAGCTTAGGTCTTTGATCATTTATAGAAGTTTGCCAAAACACACGTAACTCATCTTTCTGCTCATTATCGTTTGTAACAGTAGGCATGAGGTTTCCTAATTGTCCTGACGAGGCACGTTCTCTGCAGAAACTGGAAATGACTGAACCATGTTTGCCATGGGGGCCTGTGAGGCCCCCCCTCTCACGTTTCCCGTCTGTATCAGGTTGCCTTGTCTATCTCTTGTAGACCTGCATTCATTCGTCCAATGTCTACCTTTTCCACATCTTCTACATAAACCTGAAGGCTGAGTCCTCCTATTTCTGTTATTTCTAGAAGATGCATTATTATTATTTCTGAAGATCCGTTGTTTACAATTCCTTTTCATATGACCCATTTTGCCACAATTAAAACATTTGGTATTCTGGTGTCTCCTTTTACCATTGGAAATTGCTTCTTCTACCCATGCTTCAGTGCCATAATCAAATGTATCAACATCCAGTGTATGCAAGACCCATTCTTCCAAGGGTGCTGATCTGAACCTTAAAGGCCCCAAAATCTTTTTGCATTCCACATTTGCATTTTCATAAGCCAAAGACTCAATCATTATACGTCTTGCGTCAGGGTCAGGTATCCCTATTTGCACAGCCTTAGTAAGTCTTTGTAAAAAATCACTAAAAGGTTCTCTCAGACCTTGTTTAATTGTGACAAATGATTCCATTCTCTGTCCTGGGTCTTGTACCCTGTCCCAAGCCCTTAAGGCTGCTGTAGTGCATATGGAGAGTGTGTTTTCGTCCAAATTAGCTTGTTCCTGAGGGTCAGAAAAGCGTCCTTCACCTAGAATTTTATCTAGGGAGATGTCACTTCCCTTCGCCTTTTCTTGCTGTTCTAAAAGTCTAGCCTCTTGCCTGAACAAGCATTTCCATTTTAAGTGCGGCCCACTCTCAAGGACTGCAGAGCTCAGCTGGAGCCAGTCCAATGGCGTAGCTCTGCTTGTGGATGCCCAAGACTTTAGCATCTCTTTAACAAAAGAGGAATGCATCCCGAAAGTCATGACAGCCTGTTTAATTTCTTTGAGATCATTCATACGGACATGCTCCCATGTATCTTCCTTAATGACCCTAGGGTTTCTGGAACCAATCACCTTCTCTGTTGTTATTACTGGAAAGGCAGGTAGAGCTGTAGGTAGAGATTTGTGGAAATTGTCCCGGAGGGATTTACCCACAGATGTAGTTAAAATTTGCCTTTCTACCGTTTGTTCTTCTTCATCAGAATTTAGAAATTCCTCAATCTTTTCAATTCTATTCACCATTGCCTTCTGCAATGTCTGTATCTCCTGTCCAGAATTATGTTCCAAAGCCTTCATTGAGGATTCTAAAGTATGAAGTTTGTCCATTAGAGATAAGTTCTCATCTTTGGACATAATTTTTATGGCATAAACCGTGCCTTCTTGTATTGACAATCTTTCTGCCAATCTGTCATAAGCTTTAGACAAAATCCGATAGTCACATTCAGCAGTTTTGATTCTCTCAGTTACTATTTCAGTTCCTACAGAAAGGGACTGAAGCTTACAACCCAAATCAGCTGTTCCCTCTTCCATAGTAATGAGTTTCTCCTTAATATCAGCCACTAATGTTTCAGTTCCTACAGAAAGGGACTGGAGCTTACGATCCAAATCAGCTGTTCCCTCTTCCATAGTAATGAATTTCTCCTTAATATCAGTCTGTACCTTTTTTAAATTTTCCTCAGTTGATCGAGTCATGTTAAACAAAGATCTGTTCTCCTCCTGGAGAACTTCAAACTGATTCTTGAGAAGATTGTTGTCATTCTCAATTGTTTTTAAGCGTGCAACCTCTGCTCATAAAGACTTTATCATATTTCTATTATCAAACCATATAGTGCCAAGGAAAACTACGAGTCCCAGAAAGATCCATAGAGGTGGGGTGATAGACACCTCTTGTAAAATCTCCCACATGGTACAATTAAAAAAACTGTTAAATTCTTGAATGGTAACGTGTTCAGACATTTTAATTATAAAAGAAAATTTTTTCTCTTACCTGCAATGACTGGTTTCTGCCGGTGGTGGTCTCTGTGGTTTTGGAGCTTGTCTTGGAACTAGCTCTTGTAGACCAGGTTGGCCTCGAACTCACAGAGATCCGCTTGTCTCTGCCTCCCGAGTGCTGGGATTAAAGGTGTGCGCCACCACAGCCTGGCCGGCCTTGAACTCACAGAGATCCGCTTGCCTCTGCCTCCGGAGTGCTGGGATTAAAGGCGTATGCCACCACCGCCTGGCTGGTCTTGAACTCACAGAGATCCCCCTGCCTCTCTGGATATTATGGGCCTGAAGGCAGAGTGTATCTCGGACTCAGCCCTGGGGCCCGAGTCACAAACTAAGAAAATGACACCCGGGAGCCTGCTGTGTTAGCTAGCAGGCTATGCGCTTGAGTCGGGGGCAAAATAGCCCGACGTTGGATGCCTAAATGTAACGGCGTAAGCGAATGCAGACAGATTGTCAAAATATAGACAGCTTTAATGGAGGAATAGACTTACAGAACCATCGTTTCAGCGGAAAGTAGAAGGGAGCACTGGGAGCACGCTCGCCAAATTTACAGGAAAACTTTAGCCTGAGGCGAACACGCCCCCTAAGGGGTGGGACTTATCCCTACACTGGTCTATGAAGGGAGTTCCAGGACAGCCAAAGATATACAGAGAATATGTCTCAAAAAGTAAAAGTAAAATTAAAAGAAATAGAGGTTAAAGTAAAGCCACATAAAGATGGAAAATACACAGAGAATCAGGATAGTGTATGTTATTATGCTCACTTTAAATTGTCTGAATGCTGAGGAAGGAGCAACAGCTCCTAAAAGATATTTTTTTTAATAAATGCTGCTAAATTAATCCAAGATAGGTATTTTAAAAATACCTTGACTTCAAAGTTGAAGTCAAAAGGTATGTTACTTTGGAGAAAAGATTTTGCCATTGTTTCCACAGGAAATGAGAGGCTGTGGATTCATTCTGAGTTAAGAAAAATCAGGTTTGACCAAGGAAGACCACCGAAGAAATATCCAGTAGAAACAGATGGTCCAGATGTCAGAGTTCTACATCCAGAACATATTCAAGATGCTGCCTGAGATGATCAAGCCTCACAGGGTACTCCAGTCAGGACTTGGTCAAAACTCTAGATTTTTTTTTAGGTCCCCATAAGATTATCAGTGCCCCCAACCAGCAGGAAGTAGCCTAGAATACTATGCGCACATTCCCCAAAAATGTACTATGGATATTTTCCTTTGTTAAAAAAAGAGGGGGAAGTGGTGTGGGACAATTCTGTATTCTGTCAATTATGCTTTAAATAAATGCTGATTTGCCAGTAGCCAGGCAGGAAGTATAGGCAGGACAACCAGACAGGAAGTAGAGGTGTGTCAATGAGCACAGGAGAATTCTGGGAAGGAGGAAGCCCATTCCTCTCCAGTCAGTCCAGACACCAAAGAAGGAAGATGTGACCTGCCCCACTGAAAAAGGTACCAAGCCATGTGGCTAACATATACTAGAATAATGGGTTAATATAAGTTATAAGAGTTAATAAAAAGCCTGAGCTAATGGGACAATCAGTTTATAACTAGTGTAGACTCTGTATAATTTCTTTGGGGCTGTAAGCTGTGAGAACTGGGAAGGACAGAAACCAACAAGCAGGCCCTCATGTTACAAAAGGTGAGTGGACAGACAGAGCATTGAAAGTGCGACAGAAGCAAGGGTGCCAAAACTCCAGATTAAAAGTCTAAGTCACAAAAACGAGCAAGTATCTCAAAGTGGCAATATGTTTGTGAAGGATGAGGGATACTGTAACATGTGATAGAAGAGAGAGATGAAGAAATTATCAGAAGGTGATGAGAGTGTATTCAAACAGGTCTCGAGGTAAATGGTAAAAGTTTTAAAGACCAACTACAGGTCCCTTCTGCACCATATCCAATCTCTCCACCTGGCCAGATCTCCAAAATCCATCTTCAGGATTTAGCCTGACAACTCTCCCTAACCCTCCCACCCATGCTTTTTCCCAGCACTACAGATCTCACTGTGTCCCAATTCAGTATCCTGCCGTGCTCTGGCCACACTGTTTGCCCTGGAACCAATCTCTAGGCTTCTGCCAGTACCCTCCCTCCTTATCCCCAAGGGCACAGGCTCTTTCTATGCCACATCTAACCTTTCCCTCTTTTAGATCTAGCCTCACACTCAGACTTGGACCAGGAGGCACATCCTGTACACCACTCTAGTCTCATTTACAGACCTGACTTCTTTCCATTCAAGTCATTTCCAACCAGTCTGCCAGCACATCCTCTCTCCTTTCTTAATCTGCTCTGTCCACATCAGGAACAGAACTAACAAAAGAAGCCCTGGTGCTTAGATTTCACTCTCCAGATCCTACCAGTTCTATAGAAAAGTTGCCAATGAGAATCACCTAGATGAATCCTAGGACATAGAATTAAAAGAGCAATCATAAACTTCATCGAAGAACTCAAGGATTTTGAAGAAGACATGATGAAACAGCTCAATGAAACTAAAGGGGAAAATTTAAAAAATAAAAGCCCAATTGATACCCAAGCAAACACAAACAAGAGGCTGACAGAAATAAACCAAGACAATCCAGGACCAGAGAACAAAATTCAATAAGGAGATAGAAACATAAAATAGGTCTTGAGTTGAAATGAAGATGGAATTGAAAAACTCGATCACTCAATTAGAAAACTTAGAGAAAAACCTTACAAGTAAAATAAATCAAGAATATAATAGAATATCAAGACTTAAAGATAATGTAGTTACTTTCCTATTGCTGAGATCAAATACTGTGACCAAAGGCAACTTAGGGAAGAATTTATTTTGGCTTACAGTTCCAAAGGGCTAGAAAGACCAGAAGTGAGGCAATGCTACAAACCTTCAAAGCCCTCATAATGTACTTCCTCCAGGAAGGCTCCATGTCCCACAAGTTCTATAACTTCCTCCATTAGTGCCATCAACTAGCAACCAGGTGTTCACATATAGGAGCCTATAGGGGGCATTTCTCATTCAAACCATCGTATTCTACTTCTTTTCCCTAATAGGATTTGTGGCCATCTCATGATGCAAAACTCATTTAACCCAACATCACAGGTCCCCATGGTTTTTAATAGTCTCAATGCTGTTCAAAAGTCCAACGTCTCTAATTCTAGTGCTTGGGAAAGAGAGATCAGCCTGGACCACATACTGAATTCTAGGCTGTCTTAACTATGAATTGAGATGTCATCTCATAAAAAGAATAGAATAGAATAGAATAGAATAGAATAGAATAGAATAGAATAGAATAGAATAGAATAGAATAGGCAATATGGTGAACTAACTTCTTGGACTGCAGACACAATCCTAAATATTTCATATATGTGAGTTTATAGTCACCCCAAGAGGTAAGTTATGAAAAATGATAGAGTACAGGTTCAGAGCTGGTCCGGAACTCAGGACATAGGACTTCAGATCCAACACGACTTCCACCTCCAGCCATGCAGCCTGCTTGCAGCGTAGATAGTGTTGGTGAGGTTTGTGAGGACTTGACTTATCAGCTGACTAATTGCCTGTATTTATTTTTGGTCCTTCTGCTAGCATGGTGACAGATGAGAAAACACTGACAGTGAGGGACATAGAAGATACTGAAGCTAAGCAAATTGTATCATAGGAAGCAGCCAATTTTAATCCATTCATTCTTTGACCATATATGTAATAACTTCATCCTGTTGTCTCTGTCACTGATCTGTGATACCAACTAAATTGATAAGCAGGTGGTTTGTTAAAGAAATTTTTCTCAGAACCAACTTTTGCATTCCTGAGAAGTGAGTTTTACTAGGCCAAATATCCAGATGGAGATTTTTTTCAACAAGGCCATGAAGCAGGGTACAGCATGGCTGACTCTGTCCCTAACTTTTCTGCTTCTTAAGCTGATCCTTGTGGGCACAATGGGCATCAAAGCCTGCAGGGAATGGGCAGGGACAGCCCGAAGGTTCCTCATTGGTCAGGCCCCATCAAAGGTGCCTTTGCCAGTCTGCTCCACTGAGTCTGTGTAGATCAAAGGACCCTGCACAGAAGTTGGGTTTCTAGACATCTCTAGTTCTGATCATCAATTGTCACTTTGGCAGTGACAGCAGAGAGTCCAACATGACAAGACTGCCACAGCCAAGGCTCCCAGGGCGGACATCAGAGCAGCAGCTCCAAAGGGTAGGAAGGTCCCTCTGGGCCTTGACCCCTGGTGGGAAGGACTAGAGAGGCCTGAGAGGAAAATATTTGGGGCAAGATCACTAGAATAAAGTTGCTGCAGGGGAGACCCCAGACCTTGTCACTGATATTCCTGTCTCTGAGCCAGAACTGATTGCTCACAGATCTGGGAAGCACAGTTAGCAAGCTCACATGCACTTATTCTCTCACACATATGTGTGGTTAAATACAAATAAGCATACCTGGCCAGATGCATGTGATTATCACAATATACCCCTCACACTGTTCTCAGTGTGACACACTGTTCACACACAATTTTTCCTTACAGCCATCACATAACCTACATATACATGTGTGCACATATACATATAACCTTGTACACATCTGGAGATACAAACACATAAACATCTAAGCATGCATACTTGATCATTTGAGGATTGTAAGGTCTTGGATTAGGAGTTTATTAGGGATACTGAAGCAGACAGTAAAACAGTAAGACAAGGAAATTTCTTTCAGATAAGAGATTTATGCAAAGAATTCTGAATGCCACGGTCAGGTAGCGTGGAGGGGATTCGGAAGAGAGTTGAGAAACGAAGTTTTGGAGAAAGGAAAATGTCCTTTGCCACATAGTTAATAAGTAGTCCATAGAGTGTGCTTGTAGTCAGGTTGCCTGCGACTTCTGGGTGGTTAAGGGGAGAGGAAAGATTTGGCTCTTTAGTTACTGTGTCTAGTGCATAGGATACGCCATCTATAGTCCCTGATCGCTGTTTGGGGACCTTGGTGAACTTCCTTTGTGGATGTGAGTACGCTAAGCCTAGGCCCTGTAATGACTTCTGCCATCTTCTAGTGGCGGCCTCCGGCTTTCTCCTCTCTGAAAGGAAGAACCATGATTCAACAATAGTTTTCAAGTGCAGCAATTGCCTATAATCCACATCTGATTCCAACCCTTCTCCAAGTTCTCTCTAGAAAAATCTAAATGTGACAACCAAAACTGTATCAAACAGGATTTATGTCAGCTCTTGGAAGGAGCTTTCTGCCAGCAGCTGCTATAAAAATGTCAGCATGCTAGACTCCTGTTCATTGAGGGATATCTGGTTTCCAGAAATTTCTCAACCATCAGAAATATCATTTTTACTTTAGAAAACACTTACATGTTCTGAATCAATAGGGTTTTTTTCTTTTTAAAGCATAATGGCCTAGTTGCAAATTAGAGGAATTGATTATAATTTGGGAAGCTGAAAACACTTTAAAAGGGGATTAATATTAGAACTCCATTTAGTTTAAGATTTAACTGATGAATTTAACTAAAGAACCTTTCATAATTGAGCTTGGGTCTTATTCAAGTACCTTCTGACTCATGTTCAAAATTATATGACTGAGAAACCAAGCAAAAGGTCTCTTACAATAAACTCAGGGTCCCCTCCTTGAACCCCATTCCTGGACTAAAGTCAGCACTTGTAGAGAGTAGAGGCATGTGCCATTGAGTGCCCCGTCAGAGCCTGGGCTGCTGGGAGCCATGGCAGCTGACAGGTCAGAGAACTTTAGGAGGAATCCTCCCTGTGGTGATGGTTCTTCCCTGGGGCATATGTCTATGACTGCTGCCTGCTGTGAATGTACAAAGGTCTGGCTCTCTTGTTCCCATTTGACAGTAGAAAGGGTTGTTCTAACCCCAGATTGCTGCAGGATCAACTGAGGCTTCTGTAATGACCACAACAGAGTACAACTGAGAGCCACCACTAATCCTCCTGAACCCACATTTTTTTTTTTCAGAGGCAGAAATTGGCCCCGGCTGACTTGGCCTATTGTAGCAGCATCTCCCTTTAATGTGCTTGCATCAGACAGTCCAGTGTCTTTGTTCTTTGACTTTACTGATCATAATATAACATCAACAAATGTATGAATGGCCTATCACAAATCTCCTGGTCTCTCCTCACCTCCATGGCTACCCTTCAGTAGGAGCTACATCTCACCTGGCTCATCTCCAACAGTTTTCAAACCTGGTAAGCAGGTTTGGCTCTGGATCCCCACATTTTATGCTCCACACAGTAATGAGGGACATTTTGGCAAAACATAATTTATCCAAGACATTTCTTTGCTCAGAACCTTTCGGTAGCTTACCGTGTTATTAAAAAGAAGAAGAAAAAAATACCAAACTCTGTGTCTGCTGGTTTCTTATCTTATGTAGCCTGGCATCTCCTTGCTCTGTGATGTCATCTCCTGCCTCTTCCTACCTAATTCATCCCCCACCCTGTGGCACCGCTTTGCCTGTTTTTCCTTGAACACAGAGGGCATGCTCCAGGCACAGGTTGAATTGGCAACCTACCTTCTTTGTACACTGGAGATTATTCTTCAATCTTGCTCGGTCCTTTCCAAACCCTGCTTCCACCTGAGAGGTCAGCCCCAGTCATTATCTAAAATATCATGAGCTCCTGTCTGTCACTATGAGTCTTTTACTGTTGACACCCCTTCATAGCCATGATCGCCACCTATGACAGTGTATACTAACTCATTCTGTATCTAAAGTGGATGCGTGCCCTTCCGACTGCTAGTGTTACAGCTTCACTACTAACTTCTAGCAAAACATGAGTTACAGACAAATACAAAGAGGAGCGAGGTAGATGAGCATTGCTTTACGCACGGAAGTTCTAATCTGAAGAAGAGACTAAAATTTAACAGAGTGGAGAGACTTTGGCAGAGTCAAAATGGATGTTACCAGAGTAGATAGGCATGTGTCTGTGTGTGTGCGTGCGTACATGCATGTGTGTATGTATATGTGTGTGTGTGTGTATGTGTTGGGAGTGTAAGTACCATGCATTAAGTTATCCCCCCCCAAAAAAAAATTCCCAAAAGAATCCCATAACATTTAAAGTAAGTTTACAATTTTATGTTGGTCAAATTCATAGTTCCCCTCTGACACACATGGCCCAGGTGCCACAGGTTGAACATGTTTTAATGTTTAAAAAGTAGAAAGCCCTAAGCTGGCCTGTGAAAGCAGATAACTGAGTCAGGCGAGGACTCTGGCTGTCAGTGCAGGACTCGATCACAGCCATTTCCTCCTTTTCCAGTTCTCAACCCCTCTACCCCATCCCATAGCGTGTTGTCTTGTAGCCCTCCTTACAAAGAGCCGTGACACTGCCATTGGGGAGGAGGAAAAGAGAAAGAGGTCCCTCGCTGTGCTCTGCTAAATGTACCCCCACAGGTTCGTTCTGAAGGCTGGGGCTTGTGGCCCTATTTGGAAAGCTGTGAAGCCTTTAGGAGGCAGGGCCTAGCTGGTGAAAGACATAGGTCACCAGGGCCTGGCATCTGGATGCTGTAGACACAACTGTATTTCTGCTTATAGTTTTCACTGTTCCGGGTCTGCCTCGTGAGGAGCCACTGCCCCATGTGGCTGCTGCCGCAGACAGCAGTCTCCGTCAGCATGCCTGCCCAGCCGGGTGAATCCCTCTGACGCTCGAAACCAAGATAAACCTTTCCTGTGTTGTGATGTTTCTACCAGGTATCTGTCACAGCCACAGGAACCACCCTGAACCAAGACTGTGTTTCATTCAACAATGGACTCCTCAAGTTTATACAGAATAGACTGCTTGGTTGGGAGATTACATTAGCTCCCTAAAACTGCGGCAATGGCATGTTAACTGTTAACCTGTCTCAACTTCCAGCCCCTTCAGTCTACCCAAGGTATTATAGGGAGCTCTCTGGATGATGGCTATGACGATTGTTAAGAATCCAGGTTTTCAAGAGGGCAGAGGTAAATTCACATCCTTGCTCTGCCTTATGCCAACTCTGTGACTTCATTGTGAACTCTGCATCAGTGTCCTCGTTCCGTTACGAGATGGAATACCCCCGAAGTTACCTTACCAGATGCCACTGGGACCCAATGGGATGACCCAGGCCGTGGCCTGGGTGAGAAATGTGGTTGACATTGGCTGGTGCCTCCGGCCTCTTCCTTGGCTCCACAGATGAGGCTCTCTCCTCTCAAACTGGAACCAGAACCCCGCACTTCTATCAGTGCATTCTCCAAGGCCTAAGTGAGATGAGGCGTCTTCCACTGTGCACTCTCACAGAGGAGGTTCGAAGGGTTTACAACAACCTGGTTCAGTTCCCCAAGCTCAGCCCAATCACAGTATTTACCGTATGTCAGGTGATGACTCATGGCCGTGTTCTCCAGGGTCAAAGAATTAGTGCTTTGTCACTGGATCCCCTTACACCCTTGTGTTCTCTGAACTCCAAGAGGACTCGAGGAATAAATGGGGGTTCTTCTTAAAGGCAGTTGGTCAGATAGGTGTTTGAGTTCTGCCTGAGAACGAGATGGTCATGCTGTTCTTCCCATGGTTGCTGGGAGCGTCCTCCACCTTGATTCAAAAGCCCTTAGCAGCCTGGCCTCCCAGCAAGCTGAGGGACAGGGTTTCCAGGCCATCTTTCATCTTTGCTCATGGTGTTTGTCCCTTTGATCCTTGAACAGATCAAACAAAGCTCGCTAATCAATGACTTTCTCCTTTCGGAACAGATCATCAAACAGCCTGCATCTCTCCCTGTTTCCATCCTGCCCTCTCTTGTTTTCAGATAAAGCCAATTGCTCTGAGGTCTAGCCTGTGGCCCACCTCGCAGCTTTGCCCAAGTACTACAGAGGAAATGATCTGTTTAATTTCTTTAATTCCCATTAGAATAGGGATAGTTCCAGACTCTCTCGTGCATGCTGGCTAACTGCCTCTTACCTCTGCCCTTGGTAAGTGGATCCAGATCCTTACCCCACTTCCTTAGATTAATCTGGGAAGCACACAGTAATGAAAGGAGAAGGGGAAGGCCAACTGGGGCAACCTAGCAAAGATGACTTGTTCTGAGTCACTTAACCTAGCTTTCTTTAATGGAATGTTATTTCTTGTACTGTCCACTTCACATGGCCGAAGTGAGGCTCTGGCAAGCTAACAAATGTCAGACATCAAGAGAACGTGCAGCATTAGAAGGGCCCACAAGTGTTCCTTCACCTACAGTGGACACTATGTGGATATTCTGGTTACCTTTCTGTAGCTGTGATGAAAATCACAATCCAAAACAATTGAGAGGAGGCAAGGGTTTATCTTATTTTATGCTTCCAGGTTTACAACCATTGCTGAGGGAAGTCAGGGCAGGAACTTGAGCAGGAGTAGAGGCAGAAACCACGAAGAAAGCTCCTTACTGGATCCCCACTGGCACCAGCCAATGATACCAGTTTTCTTATACAACTCAGGACCACTTGTCCAGGGAATGATGCCACCCATATGGGCTGGACCCTTGCACCTCAACCAACAATCAAAACAATTCCCCACAGACAAGGCTACAGGCCAATCAGATCTGGGCAATTCCTCAATTGAGACTCCCTCTTCTCAGGTAACTCTAGAATGTATCTTGGTGACAATAAAAATTAACCATTATAGTATAGATAAACTCGTTGTTTACCAAGTGTTACAGCTTACCAACATGACACTCTGCTTTGTTGGTTCTTTCCCTACCTTGATCATGGGGCTGACAGAAAAGTATAATTAAACCACTCTATTCATTTCTAACATGGAAAAACACTAAACTATAAAAATGGAAGTGCAGTTTCGACTGATTATATATTATTCTTGTCCCCTCTTGAAAGAAGAAAAAAATGTAAGTGGATCCACTGTAGTTTGAACATAGAGGCCCTTTTCTTCTTTTCACATTGTGACATAGGCAAGACTGTGGGGGAGCTAGAGTGATTGCACTTCCTGTTTTTCCCAGGACCAAGGCAACACCAACGGTACAGCCATGTGTTCACCTTACAGTAAGGTCATACTGGAGAGCCTTTGTCATGGACTGAATTACATGTCTCCCTATAACTCAGCTGAGACCCTAAGCCCCAACCCCACAGAACATAGCTACGGTTGGAGATGAAACTTTTGAAGAGTGAGTTCAAATTGTCATTGTAGTGGACCCTAAGCCATTCTGACAGATGTCTTTACAAGAACAATTTCGGATACAAAAAGAGACACCGGCTTGGAGCACACATAGGGGGAAAGACCATGTGTGGCTTCAGTGAGAAGACAGCCATACACAGCAGGCATTCATTCTGCCCACACTTGCATCTCGGACTCGAGGTCTTCACAATAATAAGGACTTAATTTCTGTTGTTTGAGGCACTCAGTCACTGGTACATTGCTCTGGCAGCTTCAGTAGATTAATATAGTGCCCTTGAAAAAGAGGAGCAATAGTAAAAGCTAATGGTTATAGGGCAGTAAACTGACATACATTAGCGCTTGTTAGTCTTCACAGTAAGTCTGCGTAGGGCTACATCATTTATCCTCGCTTTACAAAGAAATGCCTGAGGCAGAGCAAGGCACTTCTGATTTCAGCTTGCTCCACAGTCATAGCTAGAAAGTGGCAGAGGGGTGGCTTTATTCTGTGTGCTCTAGAGAGCAAAGCCTAAGGCAGGAGTTAAAGGACTGACATTCAGGAAGAACAAACCAGGCCCTTGAGGAACCCCCTAGCGGGTTCTGAGGATGAGTTAAAGTGAAAGATGAGGCAGGGGGATTCAAGGCTGTGAATCTAGCTGACATGAGAGAAGCCGAGCCCTCTCCTAATTGCAGGAGCTTGCCCAGTGGCTAGCATCAGTGCTGGGCTTTCAGGTAACACCTGCAAGGAGAAACCAATTCTTGGAGATATTAAAGGGAAGAAGGGGCCACTTAGGACTGTGGCTGCTGCCAACTCTCTTTTCTTGCTGACTTGGGACCACACCATGGAAAGTAGATCCCTTGTACTCCCAGGTTTCACCAACCCAGCTAACGTGTCTTAGGCTAAGGAAGCAAGACCAGGACTGGAGACACTCTTACACAGCAGCCTCTGTCCTAAGCAGACCGTGGACACACCCAATTCTAACGTTTTCAGCTTATAACATGTTAGAAGTGGGCCTGGGCTGATCCGAATCCAGATCCTCAGCACATACATAAAGGCCCGACACAGTGGTGTGTGTCAGTAGTAACATTAGCACTGGGTTGGGAAAGGGACTAAGCGAGGATGAGCAGATTTCTGAAGCTCATTGGCCAGGCAGCCCAGCCAAATCAGTGGGTTCCAGATTCAGTGGGAGAGCCTGTCTCCAAAGACATAATGGGGAGAAGGATAGAGGGAGATACCCAATGTCAAGTTCAAGCTTCCAAATGATCCCACACACCTACTGATATGTATAAACAAACACCTACATAACACACATACACACAGCTACTCACATGTGTATAAGCAAATACGTACACAACACACATACACACACCTATTCAAATGTGTATAACCAAACACCTACATAACACGCATACACACACCCACTCACATGTGTATAAGCAAATACCTACATAACACACATACACACACCCACTCATATGTGTATAAGCAAATACCTACATAACACACACACACCTACTCACATGTATAAACAAACACCTACATATTACATACCCCCCTCCTGACACACACCAAGAAGGCAAGGGACTGTGAGTGAATTGTATAGTTCAAAATTTTTATGTTGAAACCCAAACTCCAACGTGACAATATTTGATTAGCTTGGGAGTAGGTGTCTTTGGGAGCTTATTACATCACGAGGTGGAGGAACACTTACCAAACTTCTAGTATTCTTGAGCAAAAATCCCATCTCTCAGCCTTTCTTTCTGTGAGGACATAGCAAGGAAGTAACCATTTGAAGGCTAGGAAGCCTTCACCAGAAACTGAACCAAGCAGAAGGTTCAGCAATACATTTCTATTGTATACGCATTTCTCAGTACAAAATGATCTGTTATAGTAGCCCACACGGGCTAGGCAAGCTGACTAATACAGAGACCCATATACCATGTGTCTATAAACATATGAGGAAAACTAGCTGATGAATGGTTTGTCTCTACCCTTCTCTATTGTCAAGCATATGCTGTCTATGATGTGAGAAGCCTATCAGAATGGGGAATTTTCAGGACTCTGCTGTAGGGTGTTGGGTGAGGTGGGTAGGGTAGACATTACTTCTGGTTTTCAGCCGACAAGCTCTGCTTCTGTTACTCCCACCCCAGTATGGCCCTATACCAAACAGTCATACACGTTCACATGTGGGAACCAAATTCTAGTCCCAATCTCACAGTCACCCCTGGGTCACATTTCAGGCTCAGAATAACTCAAAGATTGAAGGCTATTTTAGAAGAAGAGGTCCCTGAAGCACTATGGAGGTTATTTTCTCTGGGAATTGTGGTACCCACATACCTGTAGTGTGGTCTACAAGGAGAGAATGAGGATGCTAGGTCCATACATTATGCTGGTTACCCCTCATATTCCTCACTGTAAAGGGAATGCTGTGGGCACACCAGAGTAGCGCCCTATGACAGGTGAGACCCAGAGCAGAGATCCATGGTGTTCCCTTCAGAGACAACAGAGTAAGCCATATCTAATACCTGTGGCAAAGCATTCTTCCAAAGTCTAGAGAACTCCATCCAAGAGAGAGAAAAAAATACACTCGGGCACCTGAGAAGGGCAGGAATTTCAAGTCAAGTACACCAGGGTTTGAAACTGTGCTCTCTGGTTCTCCAGTCTTCGTGGTTAGGATACAGATCCAAAGTAGGGACAGCCAGGAACATTAGAGTTAACAGACAGTGGAAAAACACACTAAGGGTTGCCCATGAAGGGCACCTCTCAAGAATTTGAAGTCAGCGATCCTCTTGTCTTTTTTTTTTTTTAAATTACATACTCAGTTCTTAGAGCAGGGTCTTGCCTTCTTCTGAAGCTAGTAGCGAAGGGCTCCAGGTACACTAAAGAATGATAAGCACTCACAGAGGAATCCCTTCCTGTGTAAGCCGTATTCGTAGACTACCGTATTATTCTATAGATTACGCTAGTTGAGGCTTGGGAAGGGAAGTGGCTAGTTTGAGGTGTCTGAAGTCAGGACTTGAACTGCAGCATTGTCTTACCCCAGGCTCGCAGTGTACTTTAATTGTGTGGTACCAGGGCCACCCATACTGGCGCTAAATGATATTCACTCTGTAAACTTAGACTATTTTTTTAAATCAGTTTTTGGCTTCCAAGACCCAAATAATCATACAAAAACTATATTAATTACAACACAATTTGGCCAATAGTTTAGGTGTATTTTTAACTAGCTCTTATATCTTAAATTAACCCATTTCTATTAAACTGTGCATCATTACAAGGTTGTGGCTCACCCGTAAGGTTTTGGCGTCTTTCTCCTTTGGCAGCTACATGGCATCTGCCTGACTCTGCCTTCTTTTTCTCTGCATTCAGTTGAGTTTTTCTGCCTACCTATATTCTGCCCTGCCATAGACCAAACCAGCTCCTTTATTAACCAATGGTAACAAAACATATTAAAAGCGCACAGAGGGGAATCCCACATCATCACTCATTGGCAAAGGCATTAATTAGAACCATTTTGTGTCATCCACTGATAAATTGCCTGGAGAGAGATGTGGGCCAGAGTAGCTAGAATTGCTATAGGAATGGACAGGTAAAGTATGGAAGTACCTAGTGGGTGGTACCAAGAATCAAGGCTTTAGAGAATACAGGGAACACCAAGATGAGAGTTGCCAGGAATCATTAACCTGGACCCTGGAGGGTGAACAGGAAGTAGCAGAGAACAGAGAGATACCCTCTCCAAAGAAGAAAGATGGGTAACAGATCAGGTATGGCTGAACCCAGAGCAGCCTAGAGCTCCCTGGACTTAGAACATCCTAGAGTTTTGAATGTGCAATTGTCAAGCTTACCAAAGCCTAGCTGGATATGAGCAAGGCCTCTGAAAGATGTTAAGCTGGGAAATGACCAGATCGTAGGCAGGAGATATCACACCTGTGAATTCCTGCCGAACCCTGTGGCTTTGGTTTCTAGCCTCTGCCTTGTGGGTGCCTGACAGTCACTTGCTAGATGAGTGAATGAATAAATGAACAAATAAGTGAATGAAAGAGTGAGTGAGCGAGTGAGGAGTGAGCGAGGAGTGAGCAAGGAGCGAGCGAGGAGTGAGCAAGCCATTAAACCACTGCTGCATGGCTGCCTCCTACTGTCTTAGCTACATTTTCTGTACTGCGCTGTTTCTGATTTTAGTAGAGAACTGAATGTGAGCTCTGCACTGGGGCCCTGAGGCTGTGAGTCTCAGTGTGTGTGTGTGTGTGTGTGTGTGTGTGTGTGTGTGTGTATTTTTGCACCAGCCAAACCAAATAAACACATGGCAGAGCCCCGGCCTGGGGCTCCTCCACTTGGCACATCTAGCTGGCACGTGGCAGCTCCTTCTCAGCCCCCCTTAGCACCTCCCTCTGAGTCGATTTGGCTGGGGATTTGAGAGCACTCCCCCTCCCAAACTCCAGCAGTAGCAGCAGGACTCCGGGCACTTGCAGAGCTGTTCCCTTTAATTAGAGGGAACTTGAATCTGCTTCTGTCTGGAAAGTCTTGAGAGCATTGGTTGGCAGTCCCGGAGACAATGAGGATTCCATGGACAGGGCTGTGACCGCAGTCCCTGCCAGGACAGGACAGGCATGGACACTTTTACAGCTTCATGCCCAGCTTCACCCAAACCAGTTGCACCTGCTGCCCACTTCCAGCGGTCCCCTTTGGGGGACCCTGGGGCTCTAGAGAACCTTAGAATTTCCTCCCGTCAACACCATCAGTAGTCACCTCCACAGGTCAAACAGTGAACTTTTCCTGAATTTCCCCAAATAGCCAGGACCAGGCCTTATTTCCCAGACAGAAACAGGGCAAAAGCTAGTCACCTTCTTGTATTAAGATTTTAACTTAATTTTTCTATTACACAGGGCTACATAAGGCCATTTTTATGTGAGTATATAACGTGCTCTGAGTATGCTGCCCCATAGCTCACAGATCCCCCTTTCTCCTGCCCTCTTAGTCCCTTCTGCTTCCCAGTCCATTTTGTATCATTTCATAGCATTAAGGAATAAACGATATTATGTATCCCTGACATCTAGGATCCATAAGTGAGAAAAAACACGTGTTTCTCTTTCTTAGACTGACCTAACTGATTTAGCAGGTTATCTTCAGAAGAGGGAGCAATGACTCAGCGCTTTAGAGCACTGCCTGCTTGATGTGGGAGTGTCATATATCAATCTGTTGATTTCATTGGTTAATTAAATAAAGAAACTGCTTGCCCTGATAGGTTAAAACATAGGTGGGAGGAGTAAACAGGAGGAAGAGGAAGTGAGGAAAGACTCCTCAGACAGACGCGAGATAGCTCTGCTCTCAGAGACACACGCGATGAAGCTCCAACTCAGGATGGACGTAGGCTAGAATCTTCCCGGTAAGTGCACCGTGGGGGTGCTTACACACACTATTAGAAATGGGCTAGTCCAGGTGCGAGAGTTAGCCGAGAAGAGGCTAGATATAATGGGCAAGCAGTGTTTAAAAGAATACAATTTGTGTGTTGTTATTTCGGGCATAAGCTAGCAGGCGGCCCGGGTGCTGGGGACGCAGCCCCGCTGCTCCTATTTCAACACCTGCTCTTCTGGAGGACCTGAGTTCAGTTCCCAGCACCCATACTGAGTGCTTCACAGCTGCCTATAATACCAGCATCTTGGGATTCAGGAGGCTCTAATGCCTGCTTCAGGCCTCAATGGTCAACTGCACGAACAAAACATGTACACACAGACTAAAGTAAAAAAATAAATAAATAAATAAACTTTTGACGATCTCCAGTGTTTGCATCCATTTTCCTGTGAATGCCATAACTTTACTCTTCACAGATAGGAAAAAACCCATTGTGTACATAGGACCACATTTTCTTTACGGGTCCTCCGTGTGTGGACACCCACGTTGGATCTGACTTCACTATTGTGACTGGGGAGGAAGTGTCTTTGTGAAGTGCAGACATGCATCCTTTGGGTAAACGCCCAGGAAGGCATAGCTGGTCACATGGTGGGCTTATTTTTAATTTCCTGAGGAATCTTCGTTCTGATTTCCAGAGGGGCTGGACCAGTTTACCTTCTTCCTTGCAGCGCTGGGAGCCCCCTTTTGGCCTCATGACCTACAGCCAGGCTAAGCAGGCACTGACAGCATTCTTACCTCCTTAAGTTGCTGAGCAACCCCTCCTGTCAGTCTTCTTTGTAGCTGTTCTAAGACTCCTCCACCTCCCCTCCGTCTGGAGGTGTGCACCTGTCCCCGCTGTCACTCTCTTCCGTCTCTAATCCCCCCTTCTGGACAGTCGGCACATTAATCTTCCTCAATTACTGATTTGCTCCGGCATTTCCTTACTGAAACTAAACAAAACACTTTCAGCGCTTCCTACAGAAGACACTGCTGTTTCTCAACCCTCATAGTTCCACGGTGATTCAGGCCCACATTTTGGGTGGTTACAAAGAATGAAGATGACATTTTTACAGCCTCTTTGCGGCCAGGTGCGGCCGGCCATTTGACATAGCATAGCTGTGATTAATAATGTTTACACATACTGGAGTATACAACTTTAAGCAATATTCTTAAGGACAAGTAATGGATGTCCTTTTGTCATGCTTCCTTCCTGCAGTGTGTAATGCACGTATGATGGGTAGCCTAGAGTAACCCATCCTGGGCAATGGGTGACATCGATTGGCTTTCCTTCTGAAATCTCACATGGGAAAGGAAGAAATTTCTGTTCTGATTAGCCAGATGTCTGCTGTGTGAAGGTACCTCTGATGCCCAAGCCAGTCCCGATCACAATGAATTATCACCTGGAGTGGAAGCCTGGGGGGTCTCATACACACATGGCCCCAGGAGCCAGAGAAGCAGGCTCACGTGTGATGCCTTACAGAGCACTGGAGACTGGGAATGGAGCTGCTTATTTATCCATTCCTGCTGACTGAGTCATTCAGCTTTCCATTCAACAGTGTTTCCAATAGCCATTATGTACCGGGTGCTTTCAGACACTGAGGGCCAAGGCAGATCGGATTTGGTCCATTCTTGGAGGGGATGCAGGTCTGTTTAGGCAAGACATTTTAGATAGATGAATGAAGAATCCTAGAAACTATAGAAGCTGGTGCACAAATACCAGTAACAGCAGGGTTTGGAGAGGTGGATTAGTGGTTAAGAACACTGCACTTGCCCCTCTTCCAGAGGACCCATGTTCAATTCCCAGCATCCACATGGCAGGTCACTACCATCTGTGACTCTAGTTTTAGGGGATCCAATATTCTCTTCTAGCCTCTATGAGCACCAGGTGTGCATGCAGTACACAGACATGCATGCAGATAAACCCTTATACTTATACAATAATAAAATAAAATTTAAAAAAGAGAGTGCTTGCTGTTCTTCCAGAAGACCCAGGTTTGGTTCCCAGCACCCACATGGCATCATGGCACCCACATGTGACATCATCACTAGCTCTAATTCCAGGGGATCTGACGCCCTCTGCTGGACTTCACGGGCACTGCACACATGTGGTACACAGACACAGGCCAAACACTAAAACGCATGACATACAAAGAAAATAAGATATCTTTAAAAACCAGTAACAGAGGCTGAAAAGGTAGTGAAGCCAAGCCTGTGAGCCTGACATACTTCCAAGGGACAGCCCCGTGGCCCCCTCATCCTGAGACAGCAGGAGAAGGAATTCTGCACCAAAAAAGGTTGGGAGGACCTTGTTTGTTTCCACAGCATTCACTTCTCTTTCAGGACTGGAAAAGAACTGGGTAGAACAGAGCCCAAGTAATATCCCACACTGGTTTTGCTTCACCTAAGACATCCCAGGGTTCTCCCGTCTTTTCCTCCATACATGCTGCTCAGAATGGTACAGCAGAATGAGGTGGCACTGCCCCCTTTCTTCCCAAGAGTAGCCTGTAACCCATACTGACAGAAAGGAGGATATTCAAAAGAGACCCTTGTGCCCCCCAGCCCCACATCGACAATTGGGCTATGAAGACAGTGGTTCTCAAGGCACTAGAATTTCCTCAGGAATCTCATGCTCAGAGAAGGAAAGAATGAAAGCCTGGTCCCAGCCGGAGGGGGTCTTGTCTCCCAGGAGACACAGTTCTGACAACTTGTCTGACCATCTTGCAGGAGAGGTGAGGGTTGAGAGGGTTATGGGTCACTTATGGGAAGGACCACACCTTAATAAGGACTGCTTTGTCACCTGTACTTCCAATTGGCCAGTTGAGGATGGGTAGCCAAGCCTACCTTTTTATTTGGGTACCACCTTAACCCTAACAGCTTCAGTATCAAACCCACCGTTGCAAACCTAAGGCTTAGAGACCGAAGGCGTGAGTAAAGGTCTGGCATGTGATGGAATGCTGCTAAAGTCCTTCCCGGGGCCTTTGTGTATCCTCTACTTCTCTCTTCCGAGATGTGCAACCTTCAGGGAGAGCTGAGTTTGAAATTGCCCCTATCTTGGAACTCTTTGAAGAATTGGTTGGGAGACTCAACAATGTAAAATCCATGAGCTGGACTACAGTACCAGGGACCGAAGAGAGATCTGACCTCCAGTTCTGAATTTAGATACTCCTAGACGTTCAAGTAATATTTAAAATAAGAATAATTCATTCTGCATAGGATTGAGGATTTAGGTCTGCAAATGGGTACTAATAGTTGATATGTGAGCTGGTACATCAGCTCTTCCTGGACTAGAGTCTTCAAAATGACTTTATAAGGGACTGAAGAGATGGCTCCATGAGTTAAGAATACTTATTGTACAATCATGGGCACCAAACCTGGATCCCATTGTCCACATAACAAAATAGATGGGGCCCAGAATATATCTGTAAGAATCCCTGGGACTTGATGATTGCCAACCTAGCCAAAAAACATTAAGAGCTGTAGGTCGAGAGAGAGAGTGAAAGACACTACATCAGAGAGAATAAGGAAGAGCGTGGAAGAAGAGGATACAGATACCTTCCCCGGGTCTCTGCACACACACAGGCACATGCATACATACAGATATGCACACAAATTTAAATTAAAGTGATTTCATAAAAGTGACTTACTCACTTGAATTTTCTATTAATATTTAAAGAGACCTCTCACAGTAGGAGCTGCACAAACGGACATAGCAGGTGGCAGGCAGCATTTCCTTCATTTTCATTCTCTACTCCTTGGTATGTAGTCTCTGTTCTTGTGAGACAGTGTCCCAAGCCTCTTAGACACCAGACTCAGTATGGAGCAGAGGAAGACCTTGAACTCCTGATCCTTCCAGCATATGTATTATGAGCATACATTAACCACAGCTCATGTTGGTTTGGTTGATGATGGGGATAGAAACCAGGCACAGTTGGCTAGGCAAGCACTCTGCCCACCGGGCTACACTCCTAGTTCTCCAATTAACCTTGAGATTCAGCCCTGCTTAAATATACTCGGGAGTCCATTGGAATCTGAGGAGGTAGGGCTGGGACCTGGTGGTAATCAAGTCATCTCTGTCCCCTTGGTTTCCCCTGTGGGTTCAGATCCCCTCAATTGGTCCTCTCAGTCCTTCAAGCCAGTAGCAAAATCCACCACTCTTTCATCTCACTTAATTCCACGTGTTCTACAATGTCCCTAAAGATAACCACAGGGAGCGCATACCTGGCATATTCCCCTGCAGGGAGCACTTAGCTCCTGGGAAAATGATCTTCAAAGAATGCCTTCAGAGAATAGACAAGAAGAAGGCGGGGCCGCACTTGTCAGCCGCTGAGGACCTTAGAAATAACTCCTCCAGCTGCTTGGTTCTAAAAAGGGAAAGCTGAGACCCAGAAAACTGGAGCACTTTTCCTGAAAGCACACACAACGTTTTCGTGAAATTCTCTGGCACTTTGGGAGCTTCGCAATCCATTTCTCCGCGTGCAGCTTGTAAAGCTGTCTTTGAACAGGTGGAAGAGTCAGCCCTACAAACCCGAGCAAGTGCACAATGTCCTCTTGGGAAGAGGGTACTTCTGTCAGTGAAGACTTAGGACACAAGCCTGAGCTCTTGACATCTCTAATATGTGAGGCTCAGTGCTACCCCTCCCCCACTCCGAGTACACCATTGAAAGAAACAAACAAGAGTGAAATGCAGAGAAAAGAGGAGTTCTCCCCCGCCCCATGTGGCCTCATGAAGAAAAGAATAAGGAGGTCCAGTGTCTTAGCTGGGTCACCATAGCTGTGATGACACCGTGACCAAAGCAGCTTGGGGATAAAAGGGTTTATTTGGCTTAGACTTCCACATCATTGTTCGTCATTGATGGATGTCAGGACAGGAACTCGAGCCTTGAGGCTGGAGCTGGTGCACAGGCCATGGGGTGCTGCTCACTGGTTTTCTCAATTTGGCTTGCTCAGCCTGCTTTCTTATGAAACCCAGAACCATCTGTCCCAGTGAAGGCACCACCCACCATAGGCTGGGCCCTCCCCTATCAATCACTAATTTAAAAATGTCATAAGTCCGATCTTATGAAAGCAGTTTCTCACTTGAAGTCCTCTCCTTTCAGATAACTCTAGCTTGTGTCAAGTTGATATAAAACTAGTCAGCACATCCAACGGCCCCAAGTCTGTCTTCAGGGTACTGATGTGAGGTTAAGGTTTAAATGGCAGGCAAGAGGTAATTATTAACTATGGTCCTTGTCAAGGTAAGGTCCTACTTGTTGTTGTTTAGGCTCTTAACCTGCCCTTCAAGGTGGTGTGATAAGGCATCCCGGCACCCAGACATCTCTGGATGGTACCAGGATTTAGCCTTTTCCTGACTCAGCAAGTGATTCCTGGAAAAAGCTTAATTCTCTGGGGCTTGTTTCAAGGTTTCATGGCCAGAGGGACACAAAAATCTCTTTAGAATATTTTAGTGTTTTCCAGGATGGCTACACTTTCATTTTGCCACTAGCATATCTACCAGAGAAGGATGTATATAATGACATGGATAAGGGATTGACGAGTGTCTTTCCTCTCAGTGACAGACCAGAGTGGCCATCCTATCTTTAGCAGCTCCCTTTCACCCTACTGTGACATTATCTGTGCATGCCCACTTAACAGACTTCCCGAGGGGTCAGTATCGAGTGATCCTGAAAAGTAAATGATCTCCAAAGTCTTGCATGATGATCCCCAACTCCATCCCAATGTCCTGTGTGGCAGACAGACAGCCTGGGCTCAGGCTCTTGCAGTGAAACCTCCCTCATCCTCAAAAAGCACAAGAACAGTTTTCTACTTCTGCCAGGTGAGCTCTGATGTCTCTTCAGAGACCCCACCATTCTGTTTGAAATTGGTACTGGGGTCTGAGCTTTCTTTGGAGACCCCACCCTGCTATTTCCTCTTGGTTTGTCTTTTAATGGCATTAATCACTCTTCTTATACACTCATTATTCCCCATTAATCCACCTCAATTTCCTCTGAACTCCTCTTCCCATCTAAGACCTAGGAGAGTATAGATCTTTGAATGTGTCACTGTAAGGATGTATCAAGCTACATTCTGAAAAGTCTTAATGAAACAAGAATCTTGCCCTTGAGGGTCTATTTACCTAGATAAGCTGACAGGTATCCTGGTACCTAAATTTTTCCTTTCTAGAATATTGGAAGAATCTAGAGCCTGAAGTAGCCAGGAAGACTCATTTTTCCAGTGCTGTCTTTGTTTCTTTGTCCCTGTTGTCTGTGGTCCACTGACCTGGTAATATATTGTATTTAAGGGCTGGAACTTTGCAGTGAATGCCAGATCTCCCATCTGCAGTTGCTCAATGCTGCTGACTTCATCAGCTCTGCTTACAGGACTTGAGCACATCCACATTGCTTTCATCTCTTCTGTCCTTGTTTGCCACCAACCTCTCTTGGGAAAATGCAACTGCAGTCAATGGAAGGAACCATTGCTTTCTTCAGTAGTATGTCTGTTGATAATCTTGGTTTGAGGGAGGACCCCATAAAATGAAATAATACAAAAAACCATTAAGATTGAGTCAGGTTTTTAGGAAATAACATTTTATTAGTTAGAAGCGTGCTTATGTGTCTTATTGATACTTAGCAGAAAAGAAACACCATTAATTTTTTTTTTATTTTATGTGAATGAGTATTTTGTTCTCATGTATGTCCGTGAACCATGTGCATGCCTAGAGCCTTCAGAAGCCAGAAGTAAACACCAGATCCCTTGTAATTGGAGTTATGGGTGATTATAAGTTGTCAAGTAGGTGTTTGAAATTGAATCCTGGTTTTCTGCAAGAACAAGGGGTCTTTACCACTGAGCCATCTCTCATTGCTGACAGGCTTTGACTCTCATTCTCAGTGGTTCCTTAACTATAGCAACTAGCATTTGGGCCACCTACTCTCTGCCAGTATGGCCTTCCTTGCTTAGCATGTTTGTGCCAACCTGGATAGCTGGACTGCAATCTTCACCCTACTCACCCGTAAGTGGAATTGTTCATGGAAACAGAAATGTGCATTTCCTATTACATTTAGCCACATATAAAGGACAAGAGACATTCATAAACAGTCATGGCCAAGGTGTGGGCTCTCCCATCATTGTTTCAGCTTTAGGCTGCACTTTATGGCAACTTTGATGGTAAAGGGTCATCTGTCTATTTGTTACTTTCATTGACAGGGCAGGATTTAGATAGTTGGAGTAAACAGAACAGAATGCTGGGAAGTGGTCAGACGGGGAGCCAGCTGCCAGGTCAGATATGCTGAATCTTTCCTGGTAAGCCACCACCTCGTGGTGCTACACAGATTATTAGAAATAAGTTAATCAAGATATGAGAGAGTTAGCTCTAGCACTGGGGAGGCTAGAACTAATGGGCCAGGCAGTGTTTAAAAGAATACAGTTTCTGTGTTATTATTTCCTAATATAAGCTAGCCTTGCGGGAGCCGGGCGAGCCACGCAGGATGAAAAGCAGGCCTGCCTGCAGCTCCTTCTACACAACTTGATAGAGAAAATGTCATTCATTCAAGTGTTCTGAGCATTTGCTTTGAGTAGAAGTTGCACTCAAAGACAGGGCTACAAAGATAAGTAAACCACGGTCCCTGTGGTCCTCACCCTTCAGAAACAATGCTGTAAGCAAAGTTGTAGTGGTTTGAATGAAAATAGCCCCCATAGGTTCACAGGGAGTGCCACTACTAGGAGGCATGGCTTTGTTGGAACAGGTGTGGCCTTGTTGGAAGAAGTATTGCCTATGGGTGGACTTTGAGGTTTCAGATCCTCAAACCTGGACCAGTGGTTGACTTTTTCTCTTCCTGCTGCTTGCCAATCCAGATATAGAACCCTCCACTCCTTCTCCAGCACCATTTCTGCCTGTGTACTTCCATATTTCCCTCCATGATGACAACAGACTAAACCTCTGAACTGTAAGCCAGGTCGAATTAAATGTTCTCCTTTATAAGAGTTGCTCTGATCATGGTATTGCTTCACAACAATAAAACACTAACTAACTCAAAAGTAGTGAATATAAATTACATCCAGCTGCTAATACTTTGTTCCCTTACACATGGCAAATGTTTCTGGATAGGCCTGTTGAAATGATCCTTCCCTGGGCTGGAGAGATGGCTTAAAAGTCAACAGCACTTGATATCATTGCAGAGAATCTGGGTTTGGTTGTGTCCTCTAAGCTCTTTAATCCAAATCCACTGTGAGTTCATGTCTCCTGGGTAGCTGTTGTCTCGTCAGGAGGCCTGTTCCCTATTAGAAGAGAATGTGTCTTCCATCTCTGTGGGCATAGGGCAAAGGACAAAAGAATGTCAGTTGAACAAAATCTCTCTCTAAACCGTGGTGCACAGAGTAGTGCTCTATTCCTCAGTAGACAGGAAAAGAAGCCAGAGTGAGCCACAGCTGTGCTGGGGCTGCTCCCACCTGTAGGCCTGGCCCTGCCCCAGCTCTGGAGCAAGGCCGGAAGTCTTTAAGCACCTTCAGAACCTGATCCAATGAGGCTTACTGTCATTTGCCTCACTTGCCTTCTTCATGGGTGAGTCATTTCCCTAGTACTGAGTTCAGAATTCCACTGCCTCCCCAGCTCCTCTCTCCCTGTTGGTCTGCCCTAGAAAGTGGTTTGTATTACCAACCAGGCTTCTGTGTCCCCCCTCACCTTTTGTCACCTCTACCTTGTGCTTGGAGCTGGGTCTTTCTGTAAAGTGTTTCTCAGTACAAGACAGGGATGATTAAGCCCAATCTCTGATGACTTCTACAGCCTCTGTCCTTTGTTCTTAAGTGGCTTGGGGGAGGGCATCACATTCTTGACAGTCCCTTTTCCAGACGCTGAAGTTCTTCTGTCCCAACTGATCTCTGACCAGACAATTAAGGGCACAGTTCCCATTAATATATAGAGACGTCAGTACTTCTCAGCCCCCAGGCCCTTGAAGGTTGAGACTGCATTCCAGAATGCAGACAAGGCCTGTCTCATGTAGCACCAAAAGAATACTAGATGATCAGAGTGAAAGGATGTGTGCCCAACCTCACAGCTTACCTTTCTGAGGATGAGGCAGCAGAGTGACCTTGTCCCAGACTATTCACTCTTAAAGATTACTTTCTTCTTTTAAAGTCTTCACTTTCCAATATCAAATTCTCTAGCAGAGTCTGGTGTCTTGGTTAGGGTCTCTATTGCTTTGAAGAGACACTATAACCATGGCAATCTTATAAGCATTTAATTGGGGGCTAGCTTACAGTTTAGAGGTTTACTACTTCATTGTCAGCATGACTGGAAGCATGGTGTCATGCAGGAAGATGGTGCTGGAGAGGTAGAGAGTTTTACATCTGGATCAGTGGGCAGCAGGAAGAGAAAGTGGCACTAGATACTAGTGTTGTCAGAGGCTGCTCATTCATTTCCCAGCAGCCCAGACTCCTGAAATAATCACACATAAATCTGTATTAACTGTAATACTGTTTGGCCAATAGTTTAAGCATCTTTCTAGCCAGCTCTTATATCTTATATTAACCCATTTCTATCAATCTATGTATCCCCACGTGACTGTGGCTTACCAGCAAGGTTCAAGCATGTCTGTCTCTAGTGGTTGCTACATGGCTTCTCACTGACTCTCTGTCTCTGTCTCTCTCTCTCTCCATATATGTGTGTGTGTATGTGTGTGTATGTATGTGTATGTATATGTATATGTATGTATCTTCCAGACAGGCTATGTTCTATTAAGCCATTGGCCAAAAGCAGCTTCTTTATTAACCAATAACAACAAAACATATTCAATTAACTAATGACAATAAAACATATTCACAGCATATATCATCTCCCACATCATACTGGGCCTGGCTTGAGTTTACTGAAACTATAAATCTCAACTCCAGTGACATACTCCCTCCAATGAGATCACACCTACTCCAACAAGGTCACACCCCCAATAGTGATACTCCTTATGGGCCTATGTGTGCCATCTTCATTCAAGCCACCACACCTAGTTAGTCACATCTCAGTTCAGCTCCTCCTTTGAGTATCATCATTTCCCCCAAATCTCAAGCCCTCACTACTTTTCCTGTATTCCTTACTTTGGCCAGTCTCTTCTATGCACTGTGGCTGGGTCTGTTCCCATGGAGAGGCATGTCTGTGATGGTCAGTCTTCATGGCTTGACACAAGTTAGTCATCTCCCAAGAGGGAACTTAGACCGAGGAATAGTCTCATTCAATTGGCCCAAAGTCACGTCTATCAGGGCATTTCCTTTATTTGATTACTGATGCCACCCATGAGCAGGTGATCTTGGGTTGTATAAGAAAGGAAGATGAGCTCAAGAAACAGCTTTGGGGTCTAAAGAAATGCTCAGTTGCTTAAATGAGTTCAATCCCCAAAACTATGTTAAAAAAACAAAACAAAGCCAGGCATAATGGTGTTTGCTTATAATATCAGTGCAAGGCAGGTGAAGATAGAAGAATCCCCAGCATTTACAGTCAGCCAGTTTAGCACACTGGTCTTCTGGGACAGTGAGAGGCTCTGTATGAAAAAATAAAATAAGTCCACAGTGCCTGAAAAAAGACAACCAAGGCTGGCCTTTGGCCTCCACAAGTATATGTGTACACGTGAACCTACACACATGAGAGCACCACCACACAAGCATGGCCTCTCTCTCTCTTTCAAAAGCCATATGCTCCAATGTAGCAAATCTTTCACAGCCCTTTGGTAGAGTTACCCCATTACAGAACATCTCAGGCCTTGTGGTTCCATCCACAGCACCTTCGAATACTATGTTCTTCATGAGTTGAGCCAAAGCCTCTCTGTGTCAGGAACTGTGTTTGATAGTCTCTTAGCTCTTTCTTCTGACCTTCCAGGACACCCCCACACAGCTTGGGGAGAGCTCAGGTCACTCCTAGGAAGGGTAATCAGCCCCCAGTTTATAACTGTCTTCTGAAGCAACCAAAATCCCATTTTTCTTTAAATGTCCCTGCGGGACTATGAAGAGTATCTGATAAGAAGCTAAAACCTTGAGTTCAGAAGCCCATTTTTAGGTCATTAACACACACCACTGTCTTCAAGGCGTTTACTTATGCTTTGTCCTAAGGAAAATCATCTCCCAGTCCCACTTCATCTGTTCCCTCCAGCTTTGAACCAGTGCAGGACCTTTGACAGCTGAGGGCAGTCCCAGCCTGTAACCCACGGCCCAAACTCCATGGCTGTACACACTTCACATCGCTAACGCCCTCCGCCAGGGGCTCTGGCTTTTTTACATGCAAATTTTACATAAAATCCTTCAAATGAAAACAGGTACTTTTCATTTTGCTCCCATAAACAGACACTTTCTAAATATTTAGACATCTGTATATAATGCCCTTAAACTGTTTGTTCTGAAGCATAAATAGGTATCTACATGTTTGAGTTACTGTCTGATGTGTTTCTCGTTTAAGGAGAAAACATAAAAAATAATTGGAATAACCACAGCCAGGAACAATGCTTACCCAGCATGTCAGTGTCTTTTATTATGTCTGAAAGTAAAAGCTTCAATTGTGAGTCTTTTCTTCTGCAGGAAAGAACCACAACATGTGCTGATTAACCCTTTCCGGTTTTCAGCCAACTCTGAACAAGGGAACCAGCTACATGCTCCTCTTCAGAGTCCAGTATGCTTGGGGCCAGTGACTGGTTCTCCGTTCCTCACCATCACTTTGTCATTGGAAGAGATATATTCTTGGGCTATTTCCAATGTGAGAAAAGCATGTCCTTTCCTTCCGTCTGCTGTTTACCTCCCAAAGTGTAGAAGAAATGAGGAGTAAGGGCAGAAGTACAGGAGATTTTCTCCTCTGACTTTCAGTTTGTATGGGCACCACTAGGCAGGCCTGTGTTTCCCTAACCATTTTACATGGGTCAAGAAGTCTAGTTCAGAAGAAAAGGGAAGATTTAGGACCCAGGATAGAGGGATTAAAGTCATTCTCTCTACTGACTTTATACTAAATTTCTCTTTTTCATTCTTCCGACTCTAGTGGGGTTTTGTTTATTTTAATATACATGTGTGTGCATCTCCCCTTCTCTCTGTGTGTGTGTGTGTGTGCATTTCATGGATGTGGTTATGGCTGGACATCAGGTACCCACCTCCATCACCCTACCCCTTACTCTTTTGGGACAGGTTCTCCTACGGCACCAATAGTCCATCAGTTTGGCTAGACTGGTTGACCAATGAGACACAGAGCTCCACTTGTCTGCATTTCTCCTTGGAGCTCTGGATGACAGGCATATACTGCAGCTCCAGGCTTTGATGTGTTCCCAGGGATGTGAACTTACGCCATCATTTCTGATCAACAAGCATTTTACAGACATAACCTTCACCACAGCCCCTTTGTAGTTCATTTAGATGGCTGATTTTTATACAGTGGGATAAGTTTTACATCTAAATTTTTTACAGTCAAACTGGACACCCCTGACTCCTGAAATTCCTTCTGCGAGTGGGTGAGATGTTAAACTTTACATCCTTATGGGAAAGCCTGCGCAGATCATTATTTATGATTTGCTTCTGGGAGATGGAATTCATCTCTCCCCATAGCATCTTTCGACAGCCAAAGAGTTACCCAGCCCCTGTCTGGACCTCCCAGCTTTGGGGAATCCTCTATAGTAGGAGTCAGTCTCTTACATTGTTGATGATCCCTGGTGAATAGAACTATTTTTTTATTAGGTTTTGTTTTACTTTGTTTAACTAGAATCTTGTGTACCCAAGGCTGGCCTTGAGCTCCAGCCTTCACCCCAAGTGCTGGAATTACAGGTGTGTACCACTACACCTACTTTATGTAGAGCTAGCGAACCAATACAGGGATTTGTGCATGCCTGATTAGCACACTAGTCCCTGAGTTATAGCCCTGTAACAGTGCTGTTCTTTGTAATAAGATTCCCTGTAACATCTGAGCACTGGCTC
This sequence comes from Alexandromys fortis, assembly GCF_014885135.2. Lineage (NCBI taxonomy): Eukaryota > Metazoa > Chordata > Mammalia > Rodentia > Cricetidae > Alexandromys > Alexandromys fortis. The sequence continues at coordinate 10,355,546 of NW_026067926.1, read as the reverse complement.
CATTCATTCATTGTTTGACTTACAAAGTAGATAAATCTTCTAGAATCATCTTCGGAAGTAGAGAGCATCAGAGACCATTTCCACCATGCAGCATAGGTTCAGAATCTTGAGTCTGTAGAGACCCCAGGATCTCACAAGCCCACATTCAGAGTAGAGGAGTGGGTTTCCCTAGCCTTTGGCTAAGCAGCTCAGGGTGGATGGGATGGACAAACCCATGCACTCTTCTTCCTCTTTCTTCTCCTCTTCCTCCTTCTCCTTTCTCAATGAAGCAGGCAGAGGGACCTTCTCAGAGGTTAGATCATGTCACCCCTCAGTATAGAGCCCCCTAGAGTCTGAAGAGAACCAGAGGAAAAGCTAAAGTGCGCCGAGGCCAGGAAGGCCTGGATAACCCTGCCTTCTTATCTGTCTTCTTTTACTATTATAATAACATAAAATTAGATTGGTAAGTTATAAAGAAAAGGGTTTATTTTGGTTTATGATTCTGGAGGTCTAAATGTGATGTGACTTTTAGTCACCGTATCCCAAGGTGTCATAGGACATCATATGGCAACAATGAGGAGCACATGCATATCTGTTCTCTCTCTCATGTTTAGTCTCCCGAACTTTAGAATTTAAGAACTAACTCAAATAAAAACAGAAACAAGTAAAATACTGTACAGGCCAACAAGGAATACCTTTATCCCCATTATTGCCATAGGCTAAAACTGAAGACCTTGGATGGTCATTACCAGGCCACACAACACCCCTGTAAAAACTTTAAAAAGTGTCACCTGTATGCAATGCACCATCTTGATTCGTAGTTCAAAGAACAAGTAATGCCTGCATTTTAGTGCTTCCAAATCCTTTCAACTGTAGCTTTGTATAATGCACTAAGTACTCAACCACTTCACTCCATGCCTCTCTGAGTGATGCTGACACCAACCACCACCAGTCCCTATCACTGGCCCTAATTCAAACAGGACCATTGGCTCCCTGGTTTTGTTGTCAATGGCATAATTACTTAGCCTGCAGCTGTCTTTCCAACTGTGTGCTATATTGGAGGAGGGTGTCATCTGTCCTCACTGATGGGCAGAGTCATAGAAGGTATCTGACAAATATTGATGCACTAACCAATCAAAAACAGTACTACTATGAGTCGGCTCCTTATCCCAGACTTGAGATGTTCCCAAATCTGAAGTCATTTTAATCCATTGTTTGGGCTACCTGATCATCTCGACACTAGCATGTTCTCCTCTCCAGCCTGGTGTACTCAGGCTCTGGGCTCCTCTTCAGTCTAGTTGGCACCTTTGGCACGCAGTTTCTCTCATCAATGGTGTTTGAAAATGTTTTGACTCTTCGGCGTGCAGCACTGGCTAGCAGAAGAACGGAAACTTAGGCTTACATTATCAAGTATGTGGAGCCTGATACTTTCTCCAAAGCAGAAAACAGCTTTGGCTAGAACATTTGCCCCATTCTGTCAGAAGAACAAATCAGAAATCCTGAAGATGAAATCACTGCTCTAGCCAAAGTCACATTGCTTAAGTGAAGGGACTGGGACTCAAACTTCGATTGTTCTGCCTCCCTGAAGCCATGGTCTTTCCAGTATGACAGGTCTCTGTGTTCCATCAAATTAGATTTACATGCCAAGTCAGGGACCATCCTGGGTCCAGATATCACAAGCATGAATGAGCTGGGACTATGGAGGCAGGAGAGGTCAGAGTCTGGAGTTAGATCCACTGAGAGCCCAGCACTAGTCACTCCACTGAAAACCAAGCCCTAGCCTCACAAAGGAGAAAACGGCTTAGGCTGGGGACAGCTAAAAGGATGTTTATCGGGACAATTCAGAGGAGATTAAATCCCGTTCACTTAGGACGCCCCTGAGCCTGCTCTGCTGTTTACTGCCAGAGAAGAGAAAAGCCAAACAGAAACTTGTTTTTCCTCTTTTGCTGGTAATAGCTTCCGGCATTCATCTCAGGACAAAGAGAAAAGGTTACAGACCTGGGCCAACTGCCGTCTCACTCCATCTTCTAAATAAAAGACACATAACCCCCCAAATGAGGGCAGCAGAAGGCCGAACTTCTTCACTTTTAAATATAAGAGACTTCTGGGGTCACCAGTAACCAGATGGATTATTTGAGTTTGGTATGATCTTCAGAATTCTGTCTTGTTATAAGGGACATGTCAAGGCAGCTGGAAAAGATGAATGAGGCCAGTCATCTGTGAACAAAATCCTCAAACCTCAGCTGGGGGGAAAAATCAAACTAATATTTCAGAGCCAAAGAACACATCACCTGTTGGTTCTAGTCTTATTTTTATCTTTGAAATGTACAATTAAGACAAGCACATTGAAAGAATTAGAGAAAAATTTACAGAAGCAGATTTTTAAATCACATAGACAGGATTTACCTCTCAGCATCTCGTCCAGATGCTCTGTGTATTTCTGTCTCATCTTTTCGAGCTTTTATGTGTAACTGGGTTATAATCACCCTAATGATCATCTGACTCGATACTTCTGGTGATCACTTTGTCAACAACTTTGAAAATATGATCTCAGGGCTGGAAAGGCGACTCAGTGGCTTAGAACACTCGTTCTTGCAGAGGACCTGGGTTCAATTCCAGGCACTCCTATGGGGGCTCACAACCATCTGTAACTGTAGTTGCAGGGTATTCGATGCTTTCCTCTGACTTCTGAGGGCAGTAGGCATGTACCTGGTGCACCTATATACATACAGGCAAAACATTCACACATATAAAAAAAATAAATCTACACAAAAGAGAAAGAAAACATTATAGCACCTACCACCATAGAGAACTGTCTAATGTAGTTTTAATTGTTCATCGGCGGTGGCATTTAAGCTGCGTTTTATTAAGGAATTAGATAGCTATTATTAATGCAATAGGTTGTTAGTAAATTAATTATTGTTTAAATGTAGTTGTTCTTAAATTCAAAGATAGTGAATGCAAGAGGCCTCATTTTGTAGGGAGCTGCATATCATACAGCATACTGATTAAATAAAAGTTAACTACTAGATTCTTAGCATTAGCCGAGAATGTTAAAATCAATGAACTCGAATTCCAATTGACGATGGTCTCCTTTAAGTCTGTGGTGAGCATGCTCAGTGTGGGAAAGTCTCTGTGCATGGAAGTGACTGGGTCCACCTTAGTGACGAAGACACATTCCTGTCAGCAGCTTCCCCACAGAATGAGGAAAAAATGAGGTTCTTCCTTTCCTGTAACATTGTCGCTCCCTCTTCTCCCGGTCTAAGAGAGCAATTACAAAGTCACTTAATTTGCGTCTAATCATTTAATAAATATTTATTGAGGGCTTCCCACATGTCAAACACTTCCTTAGGCACTGGATTGGAGTGAAGAACCCCACACACACCTCAGTCTCCAGGGACCTTTCAGGATTCCAACGTAGGCATGCGCTGGAAAGCAAAAGACACATGTAGCTATCTTACTCAGACAGCAAAGAAAGGGAAGGCAGCTCGGAGGAAGGACCCCAGAGCCGAGACAAAAAAGTTGGGTCAGCCATTCAAAATTCTACAGAAGGTATGTTAGGCAAAAGACAGTATCCACGGAGATTAGGGACTGAGGACATTGGAGATACACAGCAAGCGTGGGCAAGTGTGGCAGCAGCCTGGCACTTTCTCAAGCACTTCGGACTCAAGCTTCATGGGCAACACACTGCCCTTCTGATTAAAGAAGCACGGGGCGTCCTAGAACTAAGGAATCACAGATGTCACAGCCCTGTGTGTTATCTAGAGATGCCCCGTGGCCCTGTTGCCCAGAGTGTGTGTTGAGGAACACTGCTTCCTTGCATCTTAAAGGCTTATAGGGATGAAAAGATTTCTCTGTCAAAGCACATTCCAGATAGATACGGTTAAGTAAAGAACACGTTCCAGATAGACAAGGTTAAATAAAGATGAGTACATGTCTTCACCGGGTGCTGTTTAGTGTGTTTCCCAGGTGCACCAGCACGGTCGTTCTTTAGGTGACTTTGATACATGCAGGGTTTCTAAGAATTGTGCCACAAAATCCTCCTCCAGGAGATGCCTGGTGATACTAAGTTTCAGTGTCACCTTTCCTCTTCAGGAAGTTTAGAGCAGTTCTGATTTTTTAATTAATGGAGACACCGAAGCTGGGGAGGGGAAAAGAAGACAGAGACGGAGAAGACCCACCAGGTCCGACTCTTGGATCACTGTCTGCTCAAGTGTAATTTGGTGTTTCCCCATCTTGCTTTCCTTTTGATGTAAAGTCTCCCCTACAGGCTCCTGTGTTTGAAGTTGTTTCTGGCTAGTGACACTCTTCTGAGCAGCTGGGAACCTTCAGGAGGCTGGGCCATGTTGAAGGAGGTGAAGCTTCCAAAGGTGGGCCCTGAAGGTGAAAGTTCGGACTTCTGTTTGGCCTGACTTTCTGCTTCCTGGTCTTCCCATATATCTGGTAGCTAGACAGAGTGACTAGACAAGTCATTAATACAGTCACCAAGCTAATGTCACCATAAGCTATTTTTCAGCCTGTCCAAGAAACTGCCATATATTAGCTGTTAAGTGCACAGCTGCCCTGAAAAGTGGGGGTCTGGCAACCTTAGGTCTACACAATGTTATGGACACCTTTTTTCAAGACCTGCCTATCCTTGCTGGAAGTACCTAGGTTCTGTATCCCATCCTACTCTTCCTTGATGGGCCCGCTCTTCTAGTCCTAGTGGTGAATGGGCCTTAGACTCGGGAGAGGCCAAGTAAAAGTGATTTTAACAATCGCCCCCTATCAGCCCTGTGGTCAGCCAGTTTAGAAATATCTATCTGTCCTTTATGCAATGGTTTCTAAGAACATCGCACTCACCAGCTAAGCCCTCTGAGTCTGGATTGTTTTTCCAAAACAGTTATCCATGCCCTACCCAGAAACCCAGCAAGAACCCATATCCAGAATACCCAGTCTTTAGGGCTTAGGGCAGGTGGCTGCTGGGAAAAACCATTTAGCTTCAAAGGCTACCTACCCATGCACTTCTCATTCCCCCCAGCTACACTATAGAGATGACTGGAACCTACCCTGGGGGCTCCGTGCTGGCAGCCAGCAGCTGTCGTGTTTGACTTGAGTAGCAAAGAGTTTCAAGATGATTTGTCTGAAGAGAAGCAGCTATAGATTTGCCTTTGATTGCTCTTAATTCTCATAATGAGAAAATCTATAAAAAGCACCAGGAGGAAGAGGGATTTTTATTGTCTTTCTTTCTCTCTTTAATGACAACAGAGAGACATAATGAGGAGAGAAGGGGCTTTCTTGTGGATGCCGGGGTCTCTCTCCCACAAGAAGGGCCTGGCTTGCTCCCAGCTCCTGAATAAGGAATGTGTGAGAAAATGAGGCCGTGGGGAACAATAAAACTTCCAGGGAAGGACATGTGTCTCTTCAGGGAAAACAGGAGCAGCTGAGGGAACAGAGGGATCCTGATGAGATCAAGATTTGTGTGTGGCTTCAGCCACAGACCTCAGGACAGGCGAGGCAGGACCACTTCGGAGATGGAATCTCAGGGAGGAAGCACGCACAGCCAGCTCACAGTCATGCTCAGCTTGCGCTGTGGCCTATTCTTACCAGAACTTTCTCATGTGAGATGTGTGAGAGGCTCCAGCGGAGCCAGAGGAGGGCAAGGAAACAAGTGTGAACTGTGTCAGTCAAAAGCAAAGTGGCTGTCCTAAAACCCCTAATTAGGGATGTAGATTTTTGAATGTTAACTCCCTGACCTCCTGGACCCTCTAGGTACCATCCTAGAAGAAAGATAATACCCTTAAATTAGCTACCACAGGCTCGGAAGAAAGCATCTAGCCTCTAGACCTAGCTTCCTACATGGGGCACTGTATTAGGCCTGGTCTTCAAGGACATTTCAAGCCAAAGAAATAGGTTTCCCTGAGTAGGTGTAGGGTTTTGTGGGGTATTGGGCCTGAAAGGTGTTTCTGGGACCATTATTTTGAGCAATTAACAAGAGGTAAAATGGAAGCTGAACAGGAACTATGACTCCGTTAGTACCATTTGGATGATTAAGTTTATGGTTAGATGTTATAAATCCTGTGGTAGCTCTCGTTCCAGGGCTAATGATAGACCAAGGACAGAGATAGACAGAGAAAACTAGCGGCCCTCACATCACAGAATCCAGACAAGGACACAAATCAACATATTGAAGAAGTAGACTCTAATGCCAGTGAAGGGATAGACTTGATAGAGTGAGGGCAGGCAGGCAAAGAAAATATCTTCCTTCCTCTACGTCCTTTATATAGGCTGCTACTAGACAGTGTGGCCCAGATTAAAGGTGGGTCTTACCAACTCAGAAGACACAGATTAAAGATGAGTCTCCTCACTTCAAATGATTTATTTGAGAAAAATCCCTCACTAGTGTACCCACCTACCCGGGTTTTAGTTCATTCCAGATGTAGTAACGTTGACAGGCAAGAAAAACCATCACACATTGTACTCAAGAAGATCTTGTCACCAGAGTTGCCCTCTGTATCTGACAGTCAGATCCACTTTAGGTGAAATTTTCAAAGCAGGATGACAGAAATGAGACATCATTAAATGTTCATTAATGTTCCCTTTATGATATGGCTTTCAGGTATGAGCCTTCAAAGATCCAGGACAGCCTAGGTTTGGTTAAGAAAATATTATGGGACAGGCAGTGATATGGGATTCCCCTATGTATGCTGTGAATGTCATTGGTTAATGAGGAAGCTCTTTGGGCCTATAATAGGGCAGAGTAGAGTTAGGTGGAAAAACTAAACTGAATTCTGGGAGAAAAAAGACAGAGTCAGAGAGATGCCATGTAGCTGCCATAGGAGACAGATGTGCCAGAGCCTTGCTGGTAAGTCACAGCCACATGATGATACACAGATTAATAGAAATGGGTTAATTTAAGATATAAGAGAAAGCTATAAAGTCACTTAAGCTATTGGCCAAGCAGTATTGCAAATAATATAGTTTCTATGTGTTTATTTCTGGTCTGAGTGGCCAGGGAACAAACAAGCCCTCTCTGCCTACAAATTGGTTACACAGTGAAACCCTGTCTCAAAGAAAGAAAGAAAGAAAGAAAGAAAGAAAGAAAGAAAGAAAGAAAGAAAGAAGTTGGAAATAAAAGATTGTAAAATTGATTGGACTTGGGGTTCCCATGAGTGTGAGAAGAGTGGAAGAAATGAAGAGAATGAAGATCTTTCTGGAAAGCTATCATCCAAAACACAGAGAAAATGGAATGGGGGTTGGCAAACTGGAGGAGGGAGTCCTTCACCCACACAACTGGGAAGAGACTAAGAGGGCTGAAAGCCGCTGACCATCACAGGCTCTGAGAAGAATGATATACCCTTTCTACATTCTAGCCTCATACGCATTTCATCTGACAAGCTCACACAAAACTTCAGGGGGAAGATTATTTTTAGAAAGCCAGGTTCTCCTTCAAAGGACTTGGAGATGATGCTGCCATGGTGACAATAACCAGTGCAACACAGTTTTAATGCTGGAGACTGGCTTCTAAAGGTATTTATAGCTCAGATACTCCAGTCTGAGAACTATACATACAGGGTCAGAGAAGCATGTCATGCTTCATGCCAACAGTCATGTGTGTTTTGAGGTAACTACAGATGTCCTTAGGGCTACCTTGTGGTACCCAAGTCAAGAGTCAGCCATATTCTAATGGAACCAAGTGATATAAAAAGTGGGGACCAAAATGGAAAACCCAGTGGTCTTGACCACAGCTTTATGGTTGGGGGATGATGCAGAATGGATGGAAAGACCAGGAGGCACAATGCTGATATTCCAGCTTGGGCAAGGTTTCTCGAGATCCCTAGTCTTCAACAGTGTCTGATACCAGAATCTCCTGGGAAAACTAAACCATGAGTCAATCAGAATCATAAACTGTTCTTAAGAAAAGAAGATTCAAAATGATCAATTTTCATTTTTTCTTAATGAGTCAACCAGAATAAAATGGCATTGTTCTTTAAAGCTCCCCTGGATAATTCTTCAACAATGCTTCTATTAGATCCATTGTCATCATTAATAACATATATTAGTTCCAAAAGTAATTTGTAATTTGGCTGCTGTGTTCCTGTTCATGATCATAATGAATTGAATCTCTGAAATTATACAAAAGGCACTCTCAATTAAATTTCTTTATATTTATAAAAGTTGCTGAAGTCATAGTGTCTCTTCACAGCAATAGTAAACCCGAAGACAACGTTCAACAGTATTCCACACACATGCTGCATATACATGCACTCGTATACATATACACATAAAATAAAGTAAATAAATAAAAATTTAAATTACTCTTGAGCCAAAGACACAATAAGGAAGAAAGTTATGGCTATGCTTTCTTGTCTTAAAATAGGCAAGATTCTGTCCCTATGGTCATCACATTCCTTGGATTGGATTCATGCATCCATGTAACACCTGCTAAGTACCTGTTATATCATAGCAGCTTCTTGAGTGCATAAAAGATGCTTGGACAGTCTGTAGCTGGCTAATAGGGAGAAACATCCTATTTCAGAATGATGTCACTGAATCATAGCTTGAGAAATGGAGATAAAAATGAGATGGGTTACGGTTGCCTGCTTCAGCTGGGCAGCAGAGCTCTAGCTCTCGCTGCCACAATGACTCATAGATGGGCACTTAAACTGCATTGTTTCTTTCTATAACCAAGATTGTTTGCTAGCTGAGCAGAGATTATCTGGACATGTGCCAAGGACTAATATAGACCCAAGGGCTATCAGGCTATATCTTATAACCACAAGGTCAACCGTAAGATGAAACTAAGCCATAAAGTGGCAAGGAGATAGAAACTGAGCCTAAGTGACATCCTGGATTAAACTCAGCCCAACAGTGTCCCTTTCCAGTCGGCACCACCATCTCTAGCTCTTAAGCTAGTTTGAGTTGACTTAGCTGATACTCTCCACATAGAATCTTTTCTAATACATTAATAGCACATGCAAGGCATTTGTAATAGAAATGATACACATTAATAGAATATAAATGATATCTATGACCACATAGAAGGAAATGCCACCAAGTGAAATTAAACCTTCTACAAACTCTTCAAATTTGTTTGACTTTATATATGCAAAGGAATTATGCGGTGGTATCTGAAAACACTAGAGGACAGTAGATGATGGGGGTTACCACTGTCTATCTTAGCTAGCTCACCTGTGGAGACCAAAACCCACCAGAAAATCTCTAAGTCAGTGAGCAACCTCCTCTTCTCAACCCCAGTGGAAAAGCAGGCTCTGGACCCAGCATGTCTATGATGCTATATACTAGGTTATGGTGGCAACTTCTGCTTCCCTAATGCCAACACAAAGGCCCATCTCAGAGACTTACTTCTCCCCAGTTTTTGCTGGGTCTCCAAATTCCCTGCTAAATTTGTCACTCTAGCCTACACCCAGAACAGATGGCCAGGGGCTGACAGTTCCATCATCTCTTTGCATTCATTTTATTCATGCAACTAGCTAGTGCACACACATGTGCAAAGATGTCCGTGTCCCCCACCGCACCCTCCCCACACCATGCCAGAGAAGGCCTGTGCTTGCCTGTGATTGCAGGGAGGTCCCTGTTCTCCCTGAGTCCTCAGGCAATTCTCAGTTTCAGAACTGCAGCTTGTCAAGACGCACAATGTGACGGTAAGGCGTTCAGCACACCTGTGTGTGTCTTCCTCAAGGAGGGAGAAGATTCAGGGCTTCTGTGCCCCTAGCTGTCCTCTGTGAGTCAGAGAATGACACCTGCCATCACTGTTCCTCATGGTCCATCCCCCGAGGAGCTTCTCCTTCTGGTCCAATGCTCATTGAAGGATTTGATTTTCCCTCTGCCATGTCCAAAGTTTGCACAATTTCCCGTTACAGAATAATTAAGAACCTAAGTTGTTGCAATGTTCTTTATTACTTCTTATCAATGACTTCAAAAGAAAACAACAACAACAAAATAATCCACAATAATCCCTGGCTCACTAGTTCCATCATGGTCATTTTCACAACCTAATCATGTACCAAAGCATTTGTCACTCTGACCAGACAGAAAGACTTGACTTATACAACATCTTGTCCATGCCTGTATTCTAGCCCCTGATTTCATAACTGACACAAAGAAATGCCATCACCATTAATCGAATTTTTAAAAACTACATAGATGTGTGTGTGTAGATGTATATATAGATGCTACAATAATTGTCACCAGGGTTAAGGACAGAGTTCCTCAGAATGGGAAGGGACCTCAGTGAACAGCTAGCATGTGCTGTTATCAATACAGAAACCCCTTTCAGTCCCCACATGAGGCTGCACCAGTCCTGCTGAGCACAGGCTGTAATTGAGTCAGTGTGAAGAGGTGGTGAGAGTTCAGATTGCAGTTCACTCTCAAGCCTCCAGAGCAAGAAAGGATTAGCAAACACCGGCATCATTTATTACAGCTTAAAAGGTCTTTCCTAAAGACTTACTCTTTTGACCCTGCCAATTTACAATGTTTTATAATATATTATCTATTTTACTTGTGAGGAAATATACTTAAAGGAAGTTCCCTGAGCAACCAACCAGCTGCTGTTTCATTTCAGGCCTTAATTTAGGTCTTAACCTTCAGGGCCAAGGTTTCAACCTTGGTGCTACTCTACGAGACAGCGATTGTTTTTGTCTGTTTCTTTTCCTTGTGGAGAAGGCAGTAGATGCTATCTAAGGACTGGACCTAGAGCTTCATGCTTGCTAGACTAGCAATGAGCTATATTTCCAGCCCTCTTTTTACATTTCACTTGATGACAAGTTCTTGCCATGTTGTTCAGACTGGCCTTGAACTTACAATCCTCCTATGAACACCTAGCATTACAAGTTTGCACCTCCAGGCCTAGTTCCTTTAAATTCTTGAAATGACATTATTTTTTTCCCTTTTTTTTTAGAATAAAAATAAGTGCTTATTGCATAAATAGCCTGATTGCTGGGAGAAAGCAATGGTTCCTATTGGCAAAGTGCTCACTTTGTGGACCTGAGTTCAGACCTGCAACAACTACGTGAAAATACAGGTATGTTGGGGAGCACCTGCAATCCGAGTGCTTGGAAGGTGGAGATAGGAGAGTCCCAAAGCTCAACTTACTGAACCTGTGAGCTTCTGGATCAGTACAAGACTCTGTCTCAAAACATAAGGTGGAAAGTGGCTGAAGAAGACACTTGGCATTAACCTCTGGCCTCCACAACCATGTGCATACAGTGCACCACCATGCACATACACAACAGAAAGAGGGGGAGAGGGAGAAAAAAAGAGAGGGAGGGAGAGAGGGGGGAAGGAATAAGGGAAGGAGGGAGAAGGAGGGAGAGAGAAAGGGTGGGAGGGTGGAAGTGACTGAGAGAAAGAGAAGGAAGGAGGGAAGCGGGGAGAGAGGGAGAATCTGCTAATAGCATGAAAAAATACAGAGGGACAAAGCATAAGAATAGACTGAGCTATTGCAGGAGAAAGACATTTGTATTTAATATTATTTTACTTTCTTTTCTTCTTTAGAAAATAAACCACCACCAACTTGCAACAATTAGGTTGTAGTTACAGACAGCTTAGAACAGGATGTTTTAAATTAACAACTAAATTGTCAGGTTTCTTTGTAAAGCATTTACTAGCGGGCACATTTGGAGAGAATCAATCCCGGGAGAGGCCTGTCTGCTGTTCCCTCCACTCTGTGGAGCAGATGAAGGCCGCATAGCATGTCTCCTCTTTCCTCCCTCCAGATTTTCATACTCTAGCCACGCTTCCTTGGGCCACCAAGAGTGTGTGCAGGGTTTCTCAGAAGGGAAAGGACCTCAGGGAATAACACGACCCTTTACCTGCAGAGGAATCCCCCCACCTCTTCTCTCCTCAACCCCCAGTGAGACTTCACAAATCCTGCTGAGTGCTGACTGTAATTGAGTTAGGGTGAAGAGGTGTCAGGACTTCAAATTAAGCTCTCTGTAGCTCTGGGGACTCAGACCAATTCTGAAAACGCTGGAATTCATTGTGTACCAATGTCAGAACTCCAGAGAATAGCATACAGAATGCCCAGCCCAGGCGCTGGCTGGCCATTGTGAGCACTTAATAAATGTCAACACTTCTTCCAGTCAGTCATTGCTGGGCTCCTTTGCGGATTTCTAGGTCCAGTTCATCTGATTGTGGGGAGCAAATCTTTCTGTCACCCTTTGCATATTGACTAAGGTCCTCCTGTGCCCTACATCCCATTTCCTTCTGCACTAAACACATGGTTTTTCTGTTCTTTCTTATTAAGCACGCCTTGACCTGTGCCCTTTGTCCAAGTCTCTCTGATTTTTTGTGCACCCTGCATTCCAAAAGCCCCCCCCACCAGTGTCTAAGTTCAATCAGAAGCTCAGCAGTATGGACAACCAAGTTAGATGAAGTTTATACTTCATCCTTCCTGTCTCTCCTGTTGTGTAAATATTTCATTTGAACGGAACCATTGTACTTCTGGGGAAGGGAGGCTCCTAAGACTAAGGAAGCTAAAGAAATATTAGGAGATTCAGGAAGCTCCCAAAATGTACAAGACTCAGGGAACTTAGAAGGTTAAGAGACCCAGAAGGACCCCTCTTCAGGGTTTTATAAGCAATCAAGTATTCCTGTGAAGGGAAAGAGTCTTCAGTGGAGCTGCCTATAACATGGGCAAAGAATCCCAGGGTTGTAGCTTCCTTGAGCTGTCACTCAAGCTGGGGTGAGCCTTTTGGTGAGTAGCTGCCTTTGACCCACCCATTCTCCTGCAGCACCAGTGAAGTCATCAGCTCACCACCCTAGACATTGGGTAGAATCATTTCTTCCTCTGTTGTCAGTGTCCTATCTCACAGGAAAGTCACATGAAACTTTCCTTTCTTTTTCCACCTTAGCCTCAGGTTCTTTTGGTCTTTGAATGCTATAAATTCCTTACTCACTGACGGCCCAGGAAGGGGAAGGCATATTGCTTAATTCAGGCAAGGTGTAAGCATATATGCTATGAGAAAGATGTGTGTCCATCTGTCTGTGATGTGACTACATAAAGGACCCCAAGAATCCCTCTGGCATCAGCCCTCCCTGCCCCAGTGAAGAAGGACCCACATTGCTCACCCTTGACTTGATGCTCTGAAGAATATTCTTATTTCCCTAAGGACTTCTGAGTTCCCAGGACAGATGGACACAACAGGGATGAGCAGGGGCCTGTGCTTATTCATGTGAAGGACCATGAATTCCTCATAAGCACTAGAAGTTACTGCAAAGGGAAACTAGTAGTTGGAGCATCAGCCAATTTGGGTCCCTCCCATCCTTGTGCCAATTAAGGATGCTTTTGTGAAAAGCCAGGACAGTGCTAACCTCATAAATATGGGCTGAGCTCTTTAATGTGCATCCAAAGCATTAGAATATATAAAGAGATTTGCAATAATTAGGGGCAGATTTTTGAGATTTTTAGCAACCCCTTCCCCTAATGTCTGACTTATTTATTATTGGGAAATCAAAGACTGCTTTGTGTCAATGCGGTATCCAGGCCAGAGTCTCTGAATGTGCTTTAAAGGGACAGACATGTATTCTAGAAACAACTCAAGTGTGTACATTTAAAACTGGGACTGAAGAGGCTGGGCCAGGTGTTGAGGGCTCAGCTTGAGTCACCCAGGTGAAGGCTAGGGGAACCCTCACACTGCCTGCTTATGACCTCCTTCAAAACAAGTGTTCAGAGACTGGTGTGGGTGTTGATGTTAACACTTAGGATGGTACCACAAACTGAAGAAACCTCCACAAACTGTTGATTTCAAATGCAGGGGTCTGAAAATGTAAACTTTCTTCAGATCTTTTTGGGTCAGGATCTGTGGAGATAGCTCAGCCAATAGTGCTTGCCTTCTTTAAATTTCATATACCCTTTAAGAAATCCTACCCACCCTTTCTTTTTCTGAGGTTAAAAAAAATGCACATTACCTTAGGATAAGCTAACAAATGCTTTGCTTAAAATTCTGAGCTCTGTTTCTTTCTTTCTTTTTTTTTAAGGTTTATTTATTTATTATGTATACAACATTCTGTCTGTGTGTATGTCTGCAGGTCAGAAGAGGGCACCAGACCTCATTACAGATGGTTGTGAGCCACTATGTGGTTGCTAGGAATTGAACTCAGGACCTTTGGAAGAGCAGCCAGTGCTCTTAACCTCTGAGCCATCTCTGCAGCCCCACTCTGTTTCTTTAATATGTGTTTTCCCTGTGTTCTAACCACGATACCTTGTAGAGCCCAAACCCCCATGTCAAATTTCTTTCTTTCCCCTTTCCAAATAAAAACACCAAAAAGCAAAGAATCTCTGGGTCAACAAGACATGCTGACCTCCACTAGACACCAGTTGGCAACACTGGGGCCCAGAGAGGGAAAAGCAAACTCAGAGTCGAGAGAACCTTAAACCGCAACTGAAATATAAGTGTGCTAAAGCCACCAACTGTGGAGCATGGGGCAAGTGACCTTAACTCAGTGTTCACTTCTAGAAACAAAGATCATTTCTAGTGCTGGGGATGTGCTGTGGCCACCAGATGAGGCCAACACCGGAGCCCTGACTACACAGGCTTAGTGTTAGACGTCAAACGCATTTCTGCTGGCTCTGAACTCTTAGGAAGTAAGAACCAGTTGCCAGTGAGCACCATGGGGCATGAGAGTGGGGGGAGGGCTCTTGTCTAGATTGGAAGCTCCTCAGGGGCCAAGTGCAAGGCTCCTGCAGCTTCAGGGAAATGAAGTAGTGAGCAAACAGACGGAGGTCCGTCTCCTAGTTCTGTAAACATCAAATAGCCCACTGTGCTTGGTGTCCAAGGAAGAACAAATATAGAAGCCCTCATCTTCCCCGAATCATTGATTCTGTTTGTCGAGGGAAAAATTATATGGCCGTCTTTATGGCAAACTGTAAAAAAGTATTTTTGTTCCTCATTTATCCAAGAATAACATAATCCCCCTCTAAATAGCTATTTTATTATGACCACAATCAAAGCCGAAAACAATTTCATTTTCCTCCTTTGAGGTCTTCGGAAACAATTTTAATTTCCTAATAAAGTGAGGCAGCCCAGGGTTCATTTCTAAGAGGCAGCAGTCGGGGAGTGTGAAGTAAGAACCCAGGAAGCGGAGCTGAGTCTGTGCCGCGGGGCTCTCCTGCAACCTGTATTCCAGATGGCTTAGAAAGCATCCCAGAAGCCATTTTCAGGATCCTTTCTGAGAAGGTTCTGGTCCCAGGAGAGGCAGAACACACATGTAGGTCATGTAGATAAGCCTCAGGAGAGATACAGCATCATGGAAGTCATCCAGCAGGTAGCTCTGGGCTAAGGACTTCCCAGGGGCCACGGGCATCAGAATTCCTGTCATGAGTCATGACAGTGACCAGAAACGCTCAGCCTGTGGACCCTCTTGGAGAATGGTATCCCTTCTGTTGCCCTGAACTATCCAATGTCTCGTCACTGCATGTCTTCAGATGCCAAGTCTTGCTTATTGTTCCCTTGGATTTCCCTGGGATTGGTTTTTTGTCATTTGCCTGCGGCAGTGATCCTTGCTCCTGAGCTCCCTTGGCTTTCACAGAACTGTCCCCTGCTGCCATTGAGTCCCAGCTATTCCCCTTCACCAGCTCTGCCTTGCTAAAGTCCTCTACCTAAATTGTTCAAGGTCACTCATTTACTTTTAGCAATAAAGTCCCAGGTCCTTAAGGCTTACCATTGCTCTGTCTCTGCTTACCCCCTGAACCTTTTCACCCATTTTTCTGCACCCCTACATATTCTGAACTATAGCCATTCACGTCATGCTTCTGCTTCCAAGCCAAATAAACTGAAGTACTTTTTCTTCCCTTGTCTGCCTAGTGAGCCCCTTCCTCTTTCAAAAGCATTACATTCCTTGAGAGGCCATCATGGACTCTCTTTTGTATGGACGCTTCAAATGGTTCTGTTTGAATTTGCTTACCTAACCATGTGCCGTCTCCTTGATTAGTCTGTCCACATTTGAATTATCTTTATAGTTCCCTGTGGCCAATGCAGTGCTACACATGTGAGAGCAAAGTAAACAAGGAATGGGGAGGGAGCAGAAAAGACAAAGAGGAGAAAGAGAAAGGAAGGAGAGAGAGGGGAAAAGAAAAGAGGGTAGAGAAAAGGAGAAAGGGGAAGGAAAGAAAAAGAAGGCATCTCAGCCCACAGAAACATCTTTTTTTCGTGGTTTCCCAAAAGATCTTTCCACTTGGAGACATAAAACTTAAACTTGTATGGAATTTAGGACCTCAACAAGACAGTAGAGACACGTTGTACACACGCCTGGGTATGGACATTTCCAAGAGTTTGCATGTGTCAGCTGTGTGCTTTGGGGAGTGGTGAGGTTGGTACTGAGAAAACCCCCAAAGTGTTATTCCCTTAGAAGAGTCTTATAAAAGTGCAGCCAGATTCTTATTGACATATTTCCTAAACATTCTATGGTGAAAATTTTAATTGCCAAAAATTGAAAGAATTATGTCATAAGCATCCATATACCCCCAAACTATAACTAATATTTCACAGTACTTGTTTTCACGTACTGCATATCCACCCATTTCTCCACCAGGCATCAGTTCAACTTCATTTTTGATGCATTTCAGAATAATTCCCACACGTAGCTGTGCTCCTATCCACTCCATCCTTACACACGGCTACTGACTGATGGAAAGAAGTGAGATTACAGACACAGCAGGACGCTGAAAGATGAAGGTAGGATGATGGGAGAGAAAAAGAACTTGCCAAGCCAATAAGCAGCACCCCTCCATGGCCTCTGCTTCAGATCCTGTCTCTAGGTTCTTGCCCTGCTTGAGTTCCTGTCCTGATTTTTGATGATGAACTGTGCTGTGGAAATATAAGCCAAATAAACTCTTTCCTTCCCCCCCCCAAAAAAAGAAAAAGAACTTGCCAGACATCTCCCTACTACTACCTCCTAATACAGTAGACCTCCTATATCCAGTTACCCATCACAGTCTGAAAATATTAAGTGGATAATTCCAGAAGCAAACTATAATTCTTAAGTCACTTGTCATTCTGGACCACATGGTGACTGATAGCTTGCTTCATCTTTCTCTCTTGACCAGGTCATGAATCTATTCTGTTTTCCAGCATCCATACTATATATATGACTCTCCCATTGATCACTTAGTATCATCTCAGTTACCAAATGACTGTTGAAGTGTCCCAATGCTAGTGTTCAAGCAACACTCAGGCAGCAGCCTATGGCTATGTCGCAAAGCCTGTGTCAGCTCCCTTCACCTGATAACATGGGTATTTGGTCCTGCCACATTATTGCAAGACGGATGAGCACAGCATAGCAGCACATCCTGAGACATGGAGATGCCATTTTCACAGGCCTCCATTACAGCACACGGTGGCAATTAGCTGACGTCATTACTAACTATTATTGTTCATGTCCTATTGTGTCTAATTTCTAGATTCAACTTCACCACAGACATCCATGTATTATGTAGAGGAAAATGTGCTAAGGCTGAGAATCCCATTTTTAAAATTGTTAGGACCTGGGGTGGGGTGGTTCCAATTCTGGAGTTTTTCAGATTTTGGAACCTTTGCCAAGACTTAAGAATGTTGGCAACTTTGAATATCACCTCAGCGGTGGAAAAAGTGTTGTTCTCAGAGCACTCTAGAGCTGGGTTTTCACATGCGGGGTGCTAGCTTGAATGTTCATGGCTGAGTAGTGTCTGTCCCTGGGCTCCGTCATCACTGGAGGTCTTGAAAGCAGAGAATCCTTGGAGTCTACTGGCCAGCCAGCCTGGCTGAACTGACAAGTTCCAGGTTTGGTGAGAGGGTCTTAGAACATAAGGAAGACAAAATACACACACACACACACACACACACACACACACACACACGTGGGGGAGGGGAAAGAGAAAGGTGACAGAGGAGAGACAGGAGAAGGGAAAGGCGGTGGGGAGCGGGGGTGGAGGGAGGAAATGAGGAGGGAGCAACTGGAACTGTAGAAGCCCAGGTCTTGAAACCTTCCCCAGTGTCCCTCTTAGCTCATGCACCTGCACTGGGACTTCAGTTTGCTTTCTGCCTCCAAACAATTTGCATTCATTGCAACATGAATTTCCAGAAAGCACAACCCTAAGGAACTTTCGAGTTCTGCACACACTCAGGCAAG
This sequence comes from Alexandromys fortis, assembly GCF_014885135.2. Lineage (NCBI taxonomy): Eukaryota > Metazoa > Chordata > Mammalia > Rodentia > Cricetidae > Alexandromys > Alexandromys fortis. The sequence goes on along the minus strand of NW_026067926.1, from coordinate 10,337,459 downwards.
GAGAAAAGGGAAGCATTTCAGCTACCTACAAAATCAAAGTTTCTCTGGAAAAAGGTCCCAGGTTCACTGAAACTGGAAAGGTTGTCCCAGTCAAGTCAGAAGACAGCAAGAAGTTCAGGGCCTCGGATGGAGGAGTCTGGACTCAGCCAGGCGGCAAGGGCATTGGGAGCAGAGAGTAACGAATGGATTTCAGCCTTGTCAGGCCACGGCCTTCACGCATTTCCGATTACGGGTTCTTGGTGCCCGACCTTGCACTATCACCATGGCGAATGCGGTTAGTGTCACCCTTACCACAGCAGCCTGTATTTCTGCTGGGTCACCTAAGGAGAGGAGCATAAAACTTGCTCCGATGAGGGCCACATGCATCCCAGCAATCTCTCGCCCATTATCCTGGTGCTCATTTGCATGCGCTCCTCCTCGGATTGCATCGGTTAGCAGAGGCTTTTATAGGTGTGCATTGTGCTGTCAGCTTGCTTTACAGCGCAGTTAGCCCGTAGACACTTACAATGGATGAGCTTCTCGCCAGTGCTCACAAACACATTAACAGCGAGCAGGTAGCAAATTATCCACTGCTTCCCATAATCTGCACTTATGTAAATACCAGGTTCTTAGTAGGCTGGGATTGTTTAAAAGTCCCTCGTCATTTGTCAGGTGGTATGTCAGCTTAATGGGTCTCTGTGCTCATTTGTGGACCACCATATCCCACGAAAATATCTGCATTGTCTGGCTGCTCATTGTGCTTCCAGAAACCAACTATGTCTGAACATGAGCCAAACTTAAAGCCTGAGTATTTAAATACCCATTTCTTATATGTTCTGCTAAGGGATCCCAGAGAAATTCCCCAAATCCACGTCCACAAGAAAGATATAGATGCAGGCAATGATGAAGAAGGCAAGTCTGGACTGAATTTGCGTCTCTCTTCCACTTACTAGCTGGGTTATTGGTGGCGTATTGCCTCAGTTTCCCACATGCAAATGAGAATAGCAGTAGCTCAGACATAAGTATGGAATGAAGTAAAGAGCATTGGACGACAGCAAACTTAACCAGTGCCGAGCTGAGAGGTATAAATGGTGCAACCTCATCTCTCATAGGACCCAGCTCTTGTTACTGTGACTCCATGTGCAAACTAAAGCCCCTGGGAGGCTCAAAGGCACAGCCAGCCAGTGACAGCTGTGTTCTTCTCAAAGAGCTACTGTTCCACTGTGCTGGCCGGGGGACCACAGAAAGCGGGGTTAGTGCTCTGAGAGCAGGGAATCAAGGGAGAGAAATGTATCTGGCACCTTGGCATTCAGAAACACCAATCTGTGGGGGAGACAAGACCATTGGCTGTTTGGTTCATGTGCTCCTGGAGTAACCACACCACTGGCTGCTATGTAACCGTAAGCTATGACTTAGAGCAACAGGGTCCATGAGACAGGAGCCCATTGCGGGTGAACAGGGTCCTCTGCTTAACCAAGGTGAGCAACATGCTCCTTTCTAGACTTCAGATCATCTTTCTGCCCATGATGAGGCAGAATTCAGGTGCTTGCTTATGGAAGTGCAGAAACCAAGTCCCTCCCCGATGGATAGGTCACCTGCTGCCAGCTGCCTGAAACTTAAACTGTGAAGCGCTTAGATAATCTGATCACTAGACCTGTTCAGACCAATCACACTTAGCTCTCTGTTGGGGGCACATTTGAAAACTCCCATAAAAAAAAATAAGGAGAAAAAAAAAGCCTGCCAACAATATAGATATTAAGTATACATTGAGATTTTCATAGGGTCCTACCCAAGAAGAGCAAATGCTTCCTGAGAGTCCTTCATGTGCCAAACACTAAGCTCAATGCTGAATGAAAAGCACGTCCACGAAGGAGGTGTCAGAGCCCATTTTACAGACAGAGATACTGAGGTTGAGATCAATGAATGGGGGAACCTACCAGTTGCATCTTTGTTTTGGACGCTAATGAAAGATAAGCCAAGGGTTGTAGAAACAGACCACAGAATAATAGATTATGTGCAAAGGCGTAAAATCTTGCACGGGGTTGATAAAATACAGACGCAGGGGAGGGCCCCCTGAGGGAGAAGTGGTACCAGAAATGGATCAAAGAGGAGTTCCCAGAGGCAGAAACTCCCAGAACAGAAGGGAAGCAAACGCGAGACTATGTGAAATCCTGATACAGCTTGTGATACAGAGGCGCTCATGGCAGTGCTTGCAACACATTTCAGAATGTGCTGGAAATATGCATAATAGAAATAAAAATAAACAGATGAAACACACAAAGGCCTCGGAGATCAGTTAAGGCCTTGATCACCAACATTAGTTCTCCTCAGGAACTGTCCATGGGTTCCTGGACACACAAACATGCCTCTTGAGGACAGGTCTTGAATGGGTCTTTGAGAATGGCTTACATGGTCCCAGCTAGACAACCGGAAGTTTATAGTTCAGAAAAACACTACACTCCAGCTGTGGTAACCAGGAGCTGTGCTGGGCAGGGTCCAGTGTACTTCAGGAGACAGAGAAGCAAATGTCCTTAGCTGGGAAGAGGCTTGGTATCTGGAGTCCCACAGGCCTAGAGGGTGGCCTTGAGAAGGACACACTTTTGAGAGATGAGACAGACGTTGAGTGCTTCTTGTTCTTAGAAATCTATAAAGGTCTCGAAACAGTCACCTTATCAACTCTGTACAATAGGCAATAGGTAGCTACAACTATACCCATTTTACATGACGTATGACTATGACTGATAAAAAAAAAAGATCCACACAAGATATGCAAGAGGAGATGGAAGCCCTGGAATCTACCTGCCCTGGAACCCACCTAGAAAACACAGGCATGCTGCATGCTTCTCCTAGCTGAGCAGGGCTAGGCAGAGACCAGCAGATCCTGGAGATGACCAGATGGCCAGTGCAGTTGATGCAATGAGTCCAGGCCAATGAGAAAATGTTTCAAAGAACGAGGTAGGTATTGACCTGATTAATGACATCTGTTGCTGCCCTCTGGCTTACAACACACACACACACACACACACACACACACACACACACACACACACACACACACACCAGAGAGAGAAAGAGAGAGAGAGAGAGAGAGAGAGAGAGAGAGAGAGAGAGAGAGAGAGAGAGAGAGAG